>NC_084853.1:28928887-29061887 GCF_951802175.1 Populus nigra
TTTAAAATAATAAAATTTAAAACAAATTTAAAAAAAGTGATTTCTGTTTTGGATTCCTCAAGGATAGTTTAAATGTTTTAAAATAATAAAATTTAAAAGAAATTTTAAAAAAGTAATTATGATTTCTATTTTGGATTCCTCAAAGATAGTTTAAATGTTTTAAAATAATAAAATTTAAAAGAAATTTTAAAAAAGTAATTAGGATTTCTGTTTTGGATTCCTCAATGATAGTTTAAATGTTTTAAAATAATAAAATTTAAAAGAAATTTTAAAAAAGTAATTAGGATTTCTGTTTTGCATTCCTCAAGGATAGTTTAAATGTTTTAAAATAATAAAATTTAAAAGAAATTTTAAAAAAGTAATTACGATTTCTGTTTTGGATTCCTCAAGGATAGTTTAAATGTTTTAAAATTATAAAATTTAAAAGAAATTTTAAAAAAGTAATTAGGATTTCTGTTTTGAATTCCTGAAGGATAGTTTAAATGTTTTAAAATAATAAAATTTAAAAGAAATTTTAAAAAAGTAATTAGGATTTCTGTTTTGGATTCCTCAAGGATAGTTTAAATGTTTTAAAATAATAAAATTTAAAAGAAATTTTAAAAAAGTAATTAGGATTTTTGTTTTGAATTCCTTAATGATAGTTTAAATGTTTTAAAATAATAAAATTTAAAACAAATTTAAAAAAAGTGATTTCTGTTTTGGATTCCTCAAGGATAGTTTAAATGTTTTAAAATTATAAAATTTAAAAGAAATTTTAAAAAAGTAATTACGATTTCTGTTTTGGATTCCTCAAGGATAGTTTAAATGTTTTAAAATAATAAAATTTAAAACAAATTTAAAAAAAGTGATTTCTGTTTTGGATTCCTCAAGGATAGTTTAAATGTTTTAAAATAATAAAATTTAAAAGAAATTTTAAAAAAGTAATTAGGATTTCTGTTTTGCATTCCTCAAGGATAGTTTAAATGTTTTAAAATAATAAAATTTAAAAGAAATTTTAAAAAAGTAATTACGATTTCTGTTTTGGATTCCTCAAGGATAGTTTAAATGTTTTCAAATAATAAAATTTAAAAGAAATTTTAAAAAAGTAATTAGGATTTCAGTTTCGGATTCCTCAAGGATAGTTTAAATGTTTTAAAATAATAAAATTTAAAAGAAATTTTAAAAAAGTAATTACGATTTCTGTTTTGGATTCCTCAAGGATAGTTTAAATGTTTTAAAATAATAAAATTTAAAACAAATTTAAAAAAAGTGATTTCTGTTTTGGATTCCTCAAGGATAGTTTAAATGTTTTAAAATAATAAAATTTAAAAGAAATTTTAAAAAAGTAATTATCATTTCTGTTTTGGATTCCTCAAAGATAGTTTAAATGTTTTAAAATAATAAAATTTAAAACAAATTTAAAAAAAGTGATTTCTGTTTTGGATTCCTCAAGGATAGTTTAAATGTTTTAAAATAATAAAATTTAAAAGAAATTTTAAAAAAGTAATTAGGATTTCTGTTTTGCATTCCTCAAGGATAGTTTAAATGTTTTAAAATAATAAAATTTAAAACAAATATAAAAAAAGTGATTTCTGTTTTGGATTCTTCAAGGATAGTTTAAATGTTTTAAAATAATAAAATTTAAAAGAAATTTTAAAAAAGTAATTACGATTTCTGTTTTGGATTCCTCAAGGATAGTTTAAATGTTTTAAAATAATAAAATTTAAAACAAATTTAAAAAAAGTAATTAGGATTTCTGTTTTGCATTCCTCAAGGATTGTTTAAATGTTTTAAAATAATAAAATTTAAAAGAAATTTTAAAAAAGTAATTACGATTTCTGTATTGGATTCCTCAAGGATAGTTTAAATGTTTTAAAATTATAAAATTTAAAAGAAATTTTAAAAAAGTAATTACGATTTCTGTTTTGGATTCCTCAAGGATAGTTTAAATGTTTTAAAATAATAAAATTTAAAACAAATTTAAAAAAAGTGATTTCTGTTTTGGATTCTTCAAGGATAGTTTAAATGTTTTAAAATTATAAAATTTAAAAGAAACTTTAAAAAAGTAATTACGATTTCTGTTTTGGATTCCTCAAGGATAGTTTAAATGTTTTAAAATAATAAAATTTAAAACAAATTTAAAAAAAGTGATTTCTGTTTTGGATTCCTCAAGGATAGTTTAAATGTTTTAAAATTATAAAATTTAAAAGAAATTTTAAAAAAGTAATTAGGATTTCTGTTTTGAATTCCTGAAGGATAGTTTAAATGTTTTAAAATAATAAAATTTAAAAGAAATTTTAAAAAAGTAATTAGGATTTCTGTTTTGGATTCCTCAAGGATAGTTTAAATGTTTTAAAATAATAAAATTTAAAAGAAATTTTAAAAAAGTAATTACGATTTCTGTTTTGGATTCCTCAAGGATAGTTTAAATGTTTTAAAATAATAAAATTTAAAACAAATTTAAAAAAAGTAATTAGGATTTCTGTTTTGCATTCCTCAAGGATTGTTTAAATGTTTTAAAATAATAAAATTTAAAAGAAATTTTAAAAAAGTAATTACGATTTCTGTATTGGATTCCTCAAGGATAGTTTAAATGTTTTAAAATTATAAAATTTAAAAGAAATTTTAAAAAAGTAATTACGATTTCTGTTTTGGATTCCTCAAGGATAGTTTAAATGTTTTAAAATAATAAAATTTAAAACAAATTTAAAAAAAGTGATTTCTGTTTTGGATTCTTCAAGGATAGTTTAAATGTTTTAAAATTATAAAATTTAAAAGAAACTTTAAAAAAGTAATTACGATTTCTGTTTTGGATTCCTCAAGGATAGTTTAAATGTTTTAAAATAATAAAATTTAAAACAAATTTAAAAAAAGTGATTTCTGTTTTGGATTCCTCAAGGATAGTTTAAAAGTTTTAAAATAATAAAATTTAAATGAAATTTTAAAAAAGTAATTATCATTTCTGTTTTGGATTCCTCAAAGATAGTTTAAATGTTTTAAAATAATAAAATTTAAAAGAAATTTTAAAAAAGTAATTAGGATTTCAGTTTTGGATTCCTCAAGGATAGTTTAAATGTTTTAAAATAATAAAATTTAAAAGAAATTTTAAAAAAGTAATTAGGATTTCTGTTTTGAATTCCTCAATGATTGTTTAAATGTTTTAAAATAATAAAATTTAAAAGAAATTTAAAAAAAGTAATTAGGATTTCTGTTTTGCATTCCTCAAGGATAGTTTAAATGTTTTAAAATAATAAAATTTAAAAGAAATTTTAAAAAAGTAATTACGATTTCTGTATTGGATTCCTCAAGGATAGTTTAAATGTTTTAAAATTATAAAATTTAAAAGAAATTTTAAAAAAGTAATTACGATTTCTGTTTTGGATTCCTCAAGGATAGTTTAAATGTTTTAAAATAATAAAATTTAAAACAAATTTTAAAAAAGTGATTTCTGTTTTGGATTCCTCAAGGATAGTTTAAATGTTTTAAAATAATAAAATTTAAAAGAAATTTTAAAAAAGTAATTATGATTTCTATTTTGGATTCCTCAAAGATAGTTTAAATGTTTTAAAATAATAAAATTTAAAAGAAATTTTAAAAAAGTAATTAGGATTTCTGTTTTGGATTCCTCAATGATAGTTTAAATGTTTTAAAATAATAAAATTTAAAAGAAATTTTAAAAAAGTAATTAGGATTTCTGTTTTGCATTCCTCAAGGATAGTTTAAATGTTTTAAAATAATAAAATTTAAAAGAAATTTTAAAAAAGTAATTACGATTTCTGTTTTGGATTCCTCAAGGATAGTTTAAATGTTTTAAAATTATAAAATTTAAAAGAAATTTTAAAAAAGTAATTAGGATTTCTGTTTTGAATTCCTGAAGGATAGTTTAAATGTTTTAAAATAATAAAATTTAAAAGAAATTTTAAAAAAGTAATTAGGATTTCTGTTTTGGATTCCTCAAGGATAGTTTAAATGTTTTAAAATAATAAAATTTAAAAGAAATTTTAAAAAAGTAATTAGGATTTTTGTTTTGAATTCCTTAATGATAGTTTAAATGTTTTAAAATAATAAAATTTAAAACAAATTTAAAAAAAGTGATTTCTGTTTTGGATTCCTCAAGGATAGTTTAAATGTTTTAAAATTATAAAATTTAAAAGAAATTTTAAAAAAGTAATTACGATTTCTGTTTTGGATTCCTCAAGGATAGTTTAAATGTTTTAAAATAATAAAATTTAAAACAAATTTAAAAAAAGTGATTTCTGTTTTGGATTCCTCAAGGATAGTTTAAATGTTTTAAAATAATAAAATTTAAAAGAAATTTTAAAAAAGTAATTAGGATTTCTGTTTTGCATTCCTCAAGGATAGTTTAAATGTTTTAAAATAATAAAATTTAAAAGAAATTTTAAAAAAGTAATTACGATTTCTGTTTTGGATTCCTCAAGGATAGTTTAAATGTTTTCAAATAATAAAATTTAAAAGAAATTTTAAAAAAGTAATTAGGATTTCAGTTTTGGATTCCTCAAGGATAGTTTAAATGTTTTAAAATAATAAAATTTAAAAGAAATTTTAAAAAAGTAATTACGATTTCTGTTTTGGATTCCTCAAGGATAGTTTAAATGTTTTAAAATAATAAAATTTAAAACAAATTTAAAAAAAGTGATTTCTGTTTTGGATTCCTCAAGGATAGTTTAAATGTTTTAAAATAATAAAATTTAAAAGAAATTTTAAAAAAGTAATTAGGATTTCTGTTTTGCATTCCTCAAGGATAGTTTAAATGTTTTAAAATAATAAAATTTAAAAGAAATTTTAAAAAAGTAATTACGATTTCTGTTTTGGATTCCTCAAGGATAGTTTAAATGTTTTCAAATTATAAAATTTAAAAGAAATTTTAAAAAAGTAATTAGGATTTCAGTTTTGGATTCCTCAAGGATAGTTTAAATGTTTTAAAATAATAAAATTTAAAAGAAATTTTAAAAAAGTAATTACGATTTCTGTTTTGGATTCCTCAAGGATAGTTTAAATGTTTTAAAATAATAAAATTTAAAACAAATTTAAAAAAAGTGATTTCTGTTTTGGATTCCTCAAGGATAGTTTAAATGTTTTAAAATAATAAAATTTAAAAGAAATTTTAAAAAAGTAATTATCATTTCTGTTTTGGATTCCTCAAAGATAGTTTAAATGTTTTAAAATAATAAAATTTAAAACAAATTTAAAAAAAGTGATTTCTGTTTTGGATTCCTCAAGGATAGTTTAAATGTTTTAAAATAATAAAATTTAAAAGAAATTTTAAAAAAGTAATTAGGATTTCTGTTTTGCATTCCTCAAGGATAGTTTAAATGTTTTAAAATAATAAAATTTAAAACAAATATAAAAAAAGTGATTTCTGTTTTGGATTCTTCAAGGATAGTTTAAATGTTTTAAAATAATAAAATTTAAAAGAAATTTTAAAAAAGTAATTACGATTTCTGTTTTGGATTCCTCAAGGATAGTTTAAATGTTTTAAAATAATAAAATTTAAAACAAATTTAAAAAAAGTAATTAGGATTTCTGTTTTGCATTCCTCAAGGATTGTTTAAATGTTTTAAAATAATAAAATTTAAAAGAAATTTTAAAAAAGTAATTACGATTTCTGTATTGGATTCCTCAAGGATAGTTTAAATGTTTTAAAATTATAAAATTTAAAAGAAATTTTAAAAAAGTAATTACGATTTCTGTTTTGGATTCCTCAAGGATAGTTTAAATGTTTTAAAATAATAAAATTTAAAACAAATTTAAAAAAAGTGATTTCTGTTTTGGATTCTTCAAGGATAGTTTAAATGTTTTAAAATTATAAAATTTAAAAGAAACTTTAAAAAAGTAATTACGATTTCTGTTTTGGATTCCTCAAGGATAGTTTAAATGTTTTAAAATAATAAAATTTAAAACAAATTTAAAAAAAGTGATTTCTGTTTTGGATTCCTCAAGGATAGTTTAAAAGTTTTAAAATAATAAAATTTAAATGAAATTTTAAAAAAGTAATTATCATTTCTGTTTTGGATTCCTCAAAGATAGTTTAAATGTTTTAAAATAATAAAATTTAAAAGAAATTTTAAAAAAGTAATTAGGATTTCAGTTTTGGATTCCTCAAGGATAGTTTAAATGTTTTAAAATAATAAAATTTAAAAGAAATTTTAAAAAAGTAATTAGGATTTCTGTTTTGAATTCCTCAATGATTGTTTAAATGTTTTAAAATAATAAAATTTAAAAGAAATTTAAAAAAAGTAATTAGGATTTCTGTTTTGCATTCCTCAAGGATAGTTTAAATGTTTTAAAATAATAAAATTTAAAAGAAATTTTAAAAAAGTAATTACGATTTCTGTATTGGATTCCTCAAGGATAGTTTAAATGTTTTAAAATTATAAAATTTAAAAGAAATTTTAAAAAAGTAATTACGATTTCTGTTTTGGATTCCTCAAGGATAGTTTAAATGTTTTAAAATAATAAAATTTAAAACAAATTTAAAAAAAGTGATTTCTGTTTTGGATTCCTCAAGGATAGTTTAAATGTTTTAAAATAATAAAATTTAAAAGAAATTTTAAAAAAGTAATTATCATTTCTGTTTTGGATTCCTCAAAGATAGTTTAAATGTTTTAAAATAATAAAATTTAAAACAAATTTAAAAAAAGTGATTTCTGTTTTGGATTCCTCAAGGATAGTTTAAATGTTTTAAAATAATAAAATTTAAAAGAAATTTTAAAAAAGTAATTAGGATTTCTGTTTTGCATTCCTCAAGGATAGTTTAAATGTTTTAAAATAATAAAATTTAAAAGAAATTTTAAAAAAGTAATTACGATTTCTGTTTTGGATTCCTCAAGGATAGTTTAAATGTTTTAAAATTATAAAATTTAAAAGAAATTTTAAAAAAGTAATTACGATTTCTGTTTTGGATTCCTCAAGGATAGTTTAAATGTTTTAAAATAATAAAATTTAAAACAAATTTAAAAAAAGTGATTTCTGTTTTGGATTCCTCAAGGATAGTTTAAATGTTTTAAAATTATAAAATTTAAAAGAAATTTTAAAAAAGTAATTACGATTTCTGTTTTGGATTCCTCAAGGATAGTTTAAATGTTTTAAAATAATAAAATTTAAAACAAATTTAAAAAAAGTGATTTCTGTTTTGGATTCCTCAAGGATAGTTTAAATGTTTTAAAATAATAAAATTTAAAACAAATTTAAAAAAAGTAATTACGATTTCTGTATTGGATTCCTCAAGGATAGTTTAAATGTTTTAAAATTATAAAATTTAAAAGAAATTTTAAAAAAGTAATTACGATTTCTGTTTTGGATTCCTCAAGGATAGTTTAAATGTTTTAAAATAATAAAATTTAAAACAAATTTAAAAAAAGTGATTTCTGTTTTGGATTCCTCAAAGATAGTTTAAATGTTTTAAAATAATAAAATTTAAAAGAAATTTTAAAAAAGTAATTAGGATTTCAGTTTTGGATTCCTCAAGGATAGTTTAAATGTTTTAAAATAATAAAATTTAAAAGAAATTTTAAAAAAGTAATTAGGATTTCTGTTTTGAATTCCTCAATGATAGTTTAAATGTTTTAAAATAATAAAATTTAAAAGAAATTTTAAAAAAGTAATTAGGATTTCTGTTTTGAATTCCTTAAGGATAGTTTAAATGTTTTAAAATAATAAAATTTAAAACAAATTTAAAAAAAGTGATTTCTGTTTTGGATTCTTCAAGGATAGTTTAAATGTTTTAAAATTATAAAATTTAAAAGAAATTTTAAAAAAGTAATTAGGATTTCAGTTTTGGATTCCTCAAAGATAGTTTAAATGTTTTAAAATAATAAAATTTAAAAGAAATTTTAAAAAAGTAATTATCATTTCTGTTTTGGATTCCTCAAAGATAGTTTAAATGTTTTAAAATAATAAAATTTAAAAGAAATTTTAAAAAAGTAATTAGGATTTCAGTTTTGGATTCCTCAAGGATAGTTTAAATGTTTTAAAATAATAAAATTTAAAACAAATTTAAAAAAAGTAATTAGGATTTCTGTTTTGAATTCCTCAATGATAGTTTAAATGTTTTAAAATAATAAAATTTAAAAGAAATTTTAAAAAAGTAATTAGGATTTCTGTTTTGAATTCCTGAAGGATAGTTTAAATGTTTTAAAATAATAAAATTTAAAATAAATTTAAAAAAAGTGATTTCTGTTTTGGATTCCTCAAAGATAGTTTAAATGTTTTAAATTAATAAAATTTAAAAGAAATTTTAAAAAAGTAATTAGGATTTCTGTTTTGGATTCCTCAAAGATAGTTTAAATGTTTTAAAATAATAAAATTTAAAAGAAATTTTAAAAAAGTAATTAGGATTTCTGTTTTGAATTCCTTAAGGATAGTTTAAATGTTTTAAAATAATAAAATTTAAAAGAAATTTTAAAAAAGTAATTAGGATTTCTGTTTTGGATTCCTCAAGGATAGTTTAAATGTTTTAAAATAATAAAATTTAAAAGAAATTTTAAAAAAGTAATTATCATTTCTGTTTTGGATTCCTCAAAGATAGTTTAAATGTTTTAAAATAATAAAATTTAAAAGAAATTTTAAAAAAGTAATTAGGATTTCAGTTTTGGATTCCTCAAGGCTAGTTTAAATGTTTTAAAATAATAAAATTTAAAAGAAATTTTAAAAAAGTAATTAGGATTTCTGTTTTGAATTCCTCAATGATAGTTTAAATGTTTTAAAATAATAAAATTTAAAAGAAATTTTAAAAAAGTAATTAGGATTTCTGTTTTGAATTCCTTAAGGATAGTTTAAATGTTTTAAAATAATAAAATTTAAAACAAATTTAAAAAAAGTGATTTCTGTTTTGGATTCCTCAAAGATAGTTTAAATGTTTTAAAATAATAAAATTTAAAAGAAATTTTAAAAAAGTAATTATCATTTCTGTTTTGGATTCCTCAAAGATAGTTTAAATGTTTTAAAATAATAAAATTTAAAAGAAATTTTAAAAAAGTAATTAGGATTTCAGTTTTGGATTCCTCAAGGATAGTTTAAATGTTTTAAAATAATAAAATTTAAAAGAAATTTTAAAAAAGTAATTAGGATTTCTGTTTTGAATTCCTCAATGATAGTTTAAATGTTTTAAAATAATAAAATTTAAAAGAAATTTTAAAAAAGTAATTAGGATTTCTGTTTTGAATTCCTGAAGGATAGTTTAAATGTTTTAAAATAATAAAATTTAAAACAAATTTAAAAAAAGTGATTTCTGTTTTGGATTCCTCAAAGATAGTTTAAATGTTTTAAAATAATAAAATTTAAAAGAAATTTTAAAAAAGTAATTAGGATTTCTATTTTGGATTCCTCAAAGATAGTTTAAATGTTTTAAAATAATAAAATTTAAAAGAAATTTTAAAAAAGTAATTAGGATTTCTGTTTTGAATTCCTTAAGGATAGTTTAAATGTTTTAAAATAATAAAATTTAAAAGAAATTTTAAAAAAGTAATTAGGATTTCTGTTTTGGATTCCTCAAGGATAGTTTAAATGTTTTAAAATAATAAAATTTAAAAGAAATTTTAAAAAAGTAATTAGGATTTCTGTTTTGGATTCCTCAAGGATAGTTTAAATGTTTTAAAATAATAAAATTTAAAAGAAATTTTAAAAAAGTAATTAGGATTTCTGTTTTGGATTCCTCAAGGATAGTTTAAATGTTTTAAAATAATAAAATTTAAAAGAAATTTTAAAAAAGTAATTAGGATTTCAGTTTTGGATTCCTAAAGGATAGTTTAAATGTTTTAAAATAATAAAATTTGAAACAAATTTAAAAAAAGTGATTTCTGTTTTGGATTCTTCAAGGATAGTTTAAATGTTTTAAAATTATAAAATTTAAAAGAAATTTTAAAAAAGTAATTAGGATTTCAGTTTTGGATTCCTCAAGGATAGTTTAAATGTTTTAAAATAATAAAATTTAAAACAAATTTAAAAAAAGTGATTTCTATTTTGGATTCCTCAAGGATAGTTTAAATGTTTTAAAATAATAAAATTTAAAAGAAATTTTAAAAAAGTAATTATCATTTCTGTTTTGGATTCCTCAAAGATAGTTTAAATGTTTTAAAATAATAAAATTTAAAAAAAATTTAAAAAAAATGATTTCTGTTTTGGATTCCTCAAGGATAGTTTAAATGTTTTAAAATAATAAAATTTAAAAGAAATTTTAAAAAAGTAATTAGGATTTCTGTTTTGCATTCCTCAAGGATAGTTTAAATGTTTTAAAATAATAAAATTTAAAAGAAATTTTAAAAAAGTAATTACGATTTCTGTTTTGGATTCCTCTAGGATAGTTTAAATGTTTTAAAATAATAAAATTTAAAAGAAATTTTAAAAAAGTAATTAGGATTTCTGTTTTGAATTCCTCAATGATTGTTTAAATGTTTTAAAATAATAAAATTTAAAAGAAATTTTAAAAAAGTAATTAGGATTTCTGTTTTGAATTCCTCAATGATTGTTTAAATGTTTTAAAATAATAAAATTTAAAAGAAATTTTAAAAAAGTAATTACGATTTCTGTTTTGGATTCCTCAAGGATAGTTTAAATGTTTTAAAATAATAAAATTTAAAACAAATTTAAAAAAAGTGATTTCTGTTTTGGATTCCTCAAGGATAGTTTAAATGTTTTAAAATAATAAAATTTAAAAGAAATCTTAAAAAAGTAATTATCATTTCTGTTTTGGATTCCTCAAAGATAGTTTAAATGTTTTAAAATAATAAAATTTAAAAGAAATTTTAAAAAAGTAATTAGGATTTCAGTTTTGGATTCCTCAAGGATAGTTTAAATGTTTTAAAATAATAAAATTTAAAAGAAATTTTAAAAAAGTAATTAGGATTTCTGTTTTGAATTCCTCAATGATAGTTTAAATGTTTTAAAATAATAAAATTTAAAAGAAATTTTAAAAAAGTAATTAGGATTTCTGTTTTGAATTCCTTAAGGATAGTTTAAATGTTTTAAAATAATAAAATTTAAAACAAATTTAAAAAAAGTGATTTCTGTTTTGGATTCCTCAAAGATAGTTTAAATGTTTTAAAATAATAAAATTTAAAAGAAATTTTAAAAAAGTAATTATCATTTCTGTTTTGGATTCCTCAAAGATAGTTTAAATGTTTTAAAATAATAAAATTTAAAAGAAATTTTAAAAAAGTAATTAGGATTTCAGTTTTGGATTCCTCAAGGATAGTTTAAATGTTTTAAAATAATAAAATTTAAAAGAAATTTTAAAAAAGTAATTAGGATTTCTGTTTTGAATTCCTCAATGATAGTTTAAATGTTTTAAAATAATAAAATTTAAAAGAAATTTTAAAAAAGTAATTAGGATTTCTGTTTTGAATTCCTGAAGGATAGTTTAAATGTTTTAAAATAATAAAATTTAAAACAAATTTAAAAAAAGTGATTTCTGTTTTGGATTCCTCAAAGATAGTTTAAATATTTTAAAATAATAAAATTTAAAAGAAATTTTAAAAAAGTAATTAGGATTTCTGTTTTGGATTCCTCAAAGATAGTTTAAATGTTTTAAAATAATAAAATTTAAAAGAAATTTTAAAAAAGTAATTAGGATTTCTGTTTTGAATTCCTAAAGGATAGTTTAAATGTTTTAAAATAATAAAATTTAAAAGAAATTTTAAAAAAGTAATTAGGATTTCTGTTTTGGATTCCTCAAGGATAGTTTAAATGTTTTAAAATAATAAAATTTAAAACAAATTTTAAAAAAGTAATTACGATTTCTGTTTTGGATTCCTCAAGGATAGTTTAAATGTTTTAAAATAATAAAATTTAAAAGAAATTTTAAAAAAGTAATTAGGATTTCAGTTTTGGATTCCTCAAGAATAGTTTAAATGTTTTAAAATAATAAAATTTAAAACAAATTTAAAAAAAGTGATTTCTGTTTTGGATTCCTCAAGGATAGTTTAAATGTTTTAAAATTATAAAATTTAAAAGAAATTTTAAAAAAGTAATTACGATTTCTGTTTTGGATTCCTCAAGGATAGTTTAAATGTTTTAAAATAATAAAATTTAAAACAAATTTTAAAAAAGTGATTTCTGTTTTGGATTCCTCAAGGATAGTTTAAATGTTTTAAAATAATAAAATTTAAAAGAAATCTTAAAAAAGTAATTATCATTTCTGTTTTGGATTCCTCAAAGATAGTTTAAATGTTTTAAAATAATAAAATTTAAAAGAAATTTTAAAAAAGTAATTAGGATTTCAGTTTTGGATTCCTCAAGGATAGTTTAAATGTTTTAAAATAATAAAATTTAAAACAAATTTAAAAAAAGTGATTTCTGTTTTGGATTCCTCAAGGATAGTTTAAATGTTTTAAAATAATAAAATTTAAAAGAAATCTTAAAAAAGTAATTATCATTTCTGTTTTGGATTCCTCAAAGATAGTTTAAATGTTTTAAAATAATAAAATTTAAAACAAATTTAAAAAAAGTAATTAGGATTTCTGTTTTGAATTCCTCAATGATAGTTTAAATGTTTTAAAATAATAAAATTTAAAAGAAATTTTAAAAAAGTAATTAGGATTTCTGTTTTGAATTCCTTAAGGATAGTTTAAATGTTTTAAAATAATAAAATTTAAAACAAATTTAAAAAAAGTGATTTCTGTTTTGGATTCCTCAAAGATAGTTTAAATGTTTTAAAATAATAAAATTTAAAAGAAATTTTAAAAAAGTAATTATCATTTCTGTTTTGGATTCCTCAAAGATAGTTTAAATGTTTTAAAATAATAAAATTTAAAAGAAATTTTAAAAAAGTAATTAGGATTTCAGTTTTGGATTCCTCAAGGATAGTTTAAATGTTTTAAAATAATAAAATTTAAAAGAAATTTTAAAAAAGTAATTAGGATTTCTGTTTTGAATTCCTCAATGATAGTTTAAATGTTTTAAAATAATAAAATTTAAAAGAAATTTTAAAAAAGTAATTAGGATTTCTGTTTTGAATTCCTGAAGGATAGTTTAAATGTTTTAAAATAATAAAATTTAAAACAAATTTAAAAAAAGTGATTTCTGTTTTGGATTCCTCAAAGATAGTTTAAATGTTTTAAAATAATAAAATTTAAAAGAAATTTTAAAAAAGTAATTAGGATTTCTATTTTGGATTCCTCAAAGATAGTTTAAATGTTTTAAAATAATAAAATTTAAAAGAAATTTTAAAAAAGTAATTAGGATTTCTGTTTTGAATTCCTTAAGGATAGTTTAAATGTTTTAAAATAATAAAATTTAAAAGAAATTTTAAAAAAGTAATTAGGATTTCTGTTTTGGATTCCTCAAGGATAGTTTAAATGTTTTAAAATAATAAAATTTAAAAGAAATTTTAAAAAAGTAATTAGGATTTCTGTTTTGGATTCCTCAAGGATAGTTTAAATGTTTTAAAATAATAAAATTTAAAAGAAATTTTAAAAAAGTAATTACGATTTCTGTTTTGGATTCCTCAAGGATAGTTTAAATGTTTTAAAATAATAAAATTTAAAAGAAATTTTAAAAAAGTAATTAGGATTTCAGTTTTGGATTCCTCAAGGATAGTTTAAATGTTTTAAAATAATAAAATTTAAAACAAATTTAAAAAAAGTGATTTCTATTTTGGATTCCTCAAGGATAGTTTAAATGTTTTAAAATAATAAAATTTAAAAGAAATTTTAAAAAAGTAATTATCATTTCTGTTTTGGATTCCTCAAAGATAGTTTAAATGTTTTAAAATAATAAAATTTAAAACAAATTTAAAAAAAGTGATTTCTGTTTTGGATTCCTCAAGGATAGTTTAAATGTTTTAAAATTATAAAATTTAAAAGAAATTTTAAAAAAGTAATTACGATTTCTGTTTTGAATTCCTCAATGATAGTTTAAATGTTTTAAAATAATAAAATTTAAAAGAAATTTTAAAAAAGTAATTACGATTTCTGTTTTGGATTCCTCAAGGATAGTTTAAATATTTTAAAATAATAAAATTTAAAACAAATTTAAAAAAAGTGATTTCTGTTTTGGATTCCTCAAGGATAGTTTAAATGTTTTAAAATTATAAAATTTAAAAGAAATTTTAAAAAAGTAATTACGATTTCTGTTTTGAATTCCTCAATGATAGTTTAAATGTTTTAAAATAATAAAATTTAAAAGAAATTTTAAAAAAGTAATTAGGATTTCTGTTTTGAATTCCTTAAGGATAGTTTAAATGTTTTAAAATAATAAAATTTAAAACAAATTTAAAAAAAGTGATTTCTGTTTTGGATTCCTCAAAGATAGTTTAAATGTTTTAAAATAATAAAATTTATAAGAAATTTTAAAAAAGTAATTACGATTTCTGTATTGAATTCCTCAATGATAGTTTAAATGTTTTAAAATAATAAAATTTAAAAGAAATTTAAAAAAAGTAATTAGGATTTCTGTTTTGAATTCCTTAAGGATAGTTTAAATGTTTTAAAATAATAAAATTTAAAAGAAATTTTAAAAAAGTAATTAGGATTTCTGTTTTGGATTCCTCAAGAATAGTTTAAATGTTTTAAAATAATAAAATTTAAAACAAATTTTAAAAAAGTAATTACGATTTCTGTTTTGGATTCCTCAAGGATAGTTTAAATGTTTTAAAATAATAAAATTTAAAAGAAATTTTAAAAAAGTAATTAGGATTTCAGTTTTGGATTCCTCAAGGATAGTTTAAATGTTTTAAAATAATAAAATTTAAAACAAATTTAAAAAAAGTGATTTCTATTTTGGATTCCTCAAGGATAGTTTAAATGTTTTAAAATAATAAAATTTAAAAGAAATTTTAAAAAAGTAATTAGGATTTCTGTTTTGCATTCCTCAAGGATAGTTTAAATGTTTTGAAATAATAAAATTTAAAAGAAATTTTAAAAAAGTAATTACGATTTCTGTTTTGGATTCCTCAAGGATAGTTTAAATGTTTTAAAATTATAAAATTTAAAAGAAATTTTAAAAAAGTAATTACGATTTCTGTTTTGGATTCCTCAAGGATAGTTTAAATGTTTTAAAATAATAAAATTTAAAACAAATTTAAAAAAAGTGATTTCTGTTTTGGATTCCTCAAGTATAGTTTAAATGTTTTAAAATAATAAAATTTAAAAGAAATTTTAAAAAAGTAATTACGATTTCTGTTTTGGATTCCTCAAGCATAGTTTAAATGTTTTAAAATAATAAAATTTAAAACAAATTTAAAAAAAGTGATTTCTGTTTTGGATTCCTCAAGGATAGTTTAAATGTTTTAAAATTATAAAATTTAAAAGAAATTTTAAAAAAGTAATTACGATTTCTGTTTTGGATTCCTCAAGGATAGTTTAAATGTTTTAAAATAATAAAATTTAAAACAAATTTAAAAAAAGTGATTTCTGTTTTGGATTCCTCAAGGATAGTTTAAATGTTTTAAAATAATAAAATTTAAAAGAAATCTTAAAAAAGTAATTATCATTTCTGTTTTGGATTCCTCAAAGATAGTTTAAATGTTTTAAAATAATAAAATTTAAAAGAATTTTAAAAAAGTAATTAGGATTTCAGTTTTGGATTCCTCAAGGATAGTTTAAATGTTTTAAAATAATAAAATTTGAAACAAATTTAAAAAAAGTGATTTCTGTTTTGGATTCTTCAAGGATAGTTTAAATGTTTTAAAATAATAAAATTTAAAAGAAATTTTAAAAAAGTAATTACGATTTCTGTATTGGATTCCTCAAGGATAGTTTAAATGTTTTAAAATTATAAAATTTAAAAGAAATTTTAAAAAAGTAATTACGATTTCTGTTTTGGATTCCTCAAGGATAGTTTAAATGTTTTAAAATAATAAAATTTAAAACAAATTTAAAAAAAGTGATTTCTGTTTTGGATTCCTCAAGGATAGTTTAAATGTTTTAAAATAATAAAAATTAAAAGAAATTTTAAAAAAGTAATTATCATTTCTGTTTTGGATTCCTCAAAGATAGTTTAAATGTTTTAAAATAATAAAATTTAAAACAAATTTAAAAAAAGTGATTTCTGTTTTGGATTCCTCAAGGATAGTTTAAATGTTTTAAAATAATAAAATTTAAAAGAAATTTTAAAAAAGTAATTAGGATTTCTGTTTTGCATTCCTCAAGGATAGTTTAAATGTTTTAAAATAATAAAATTTAAAAGAAATTTTAAAAAAGTAATTACGATTTCTGTTTTGGATTCCTCAAGGATAGTTTAAATGTTTTAAAATAATAAAATTTAAAACAAATTTAAAAAAAGTAATTAGGATTTCTGTTTTGCATTCCTCAAGGATTGTTTAAATGTTTTAAAATAATAAAATTTAAAAGAAATTTTAAAAAAGTAATTACGATTTCTGTATTGGATTCCTCAAGGATAGTTTAAATGTTTTAAAATTATAAAATTTAAAAGAAATTTTAAAAAAGTAATTACGATTTCTGTTTTGGATTCCTCAAGGATAGTTTAAATGTTTTAAAATAATAAAATTTAAAACAAATTTAAAAAAAGTGATTTCTGTTTTGGATTCTTCAAGGATAGTTTAAATGTTTTAAAATTATAAAATTTAAAAGAAATTTTAAAAAAGTAATTACGATTTCTGTTTTGGATTCCTCAAGGATAGTTTAAATGTTTTAAAATAATAAAATTTAAAACAAATTTAAAAAAAGTGATTTCTGTTTTGGATTCCTCAAGGATAGTTTAAAAGTTTTAAAATAATAAAATTTAAAAGAAATTTTAAAAAAGTAATTATCATTTCTGTTTTGGATTCCTCAAAGATAGTTTAAATGTTTTAAAATAATAAAATTTAAAAGAAATTTTAAAAAAGTAATTAGGATTTCAGTTTTGGATTCCTCAAGGATAGTTTAAATGTTTTAAAATAATAAAATTTAAAAGAAATTTTAAAAAAGTAATTAGGATTTCTGTTTTGAATTCCTCAATGATTGTTTAAATGTTTTAAAATAATAAAATTTAAAAGAAATTTTAAAAAAGTAATTAGGATTTCTGTTTTGAATTCCTTAAGGATAGTTTAAATGTTTTAAAATAATAAAATTTAAAACAAATTTAAAAAAAGTGATTTCTGTTTTGGATTCCTCAAAGATAGTTTAAATGTTTTAAAATAATAAAATTTAAAAGAAATTTTAAAAAAGTAATTAGGATTTCTGTTTTGGATTCCTCAAGGATAGTTTAAATGTTTTAAAATAATAAAATTTAAAAGAAATTTTAAAAAAGTAATTAGGATTTCAGTTTTGGATTCCTCAAGGATAGTTTAAATGTTTTAAAATAATAAAATTTGAAACAAATTTAAAAAAAGTGATTTCTGTTTTGGATTCTTCAAGGATAGTTTAAATGTTTTAAAATTATAAAATTTAAAAGAAATTTTAAAAAAGTAATTAGGATTTTAGTTTTGGATTCCTCAAGGATAGTTTAAATGTTTTAAAATAATAAAATTTAAAACAAATTTAAAAAAAGTGATTTCTATTTTGGATTCCTCAAGGATAGTTTAAATGTTTTAAAATAATAAAATTTAAAAGAAATTTTAAAAAAGTAATTATCATTTCTGTTTTGGATTCCTCAAAGATAGTTTAAATGTTTTAAAATAATAAAATTTAAAAAAAATCTTAAAAAAGTAATTATCATTTCTGTTTTGGATTCCTCAAAGATAGTTTAAATGTTTTAAAATAATAAAATTTAAAAGAAATTTTAAAAAAGTAATTATGATTTCTGTTTTGGATTCCTCAAAGATAGTTTAAATGTTTTAAAATAATAAAATTTAAAAGAAATTTTAAAAAAGTAATTAGGATTTCTGTTTTGGATTCCTCAAGGATAGTTTAAATGTTTTAAAATAACAAAATTTAAAAGAAATTTTAAAAAAGTAATTACGATTTCTGTTTTGGATTCCTCAAGGATAGTTTAAATGTTTTAAAATAATAAAATTTAAAAGAAATTTTAAAAAAGTAATTAGGATTTCTGTTTTGGATTCCTCAAGGATAGTTTAAATGTTTTAAAATAATAAAATTTAAAAGAAATTTTAAAAAAGTAATTACGATTTCTGTTTTGGATTCCTCAAGGATAGTTTAAATGTTTTAAAATAATAAAATTTAAAAGAAATTTTAAAAAAGTAATTAGGATTTCAGTTTTGGATTCCTCAAGGATAGTTTAAATGTTTTAAAATAATAAAATTTAAAACAAATTTAAAAAAAGTGATTTCTATTTTGGATTCCTCAAGGATAGTTTAAATGTTTTAAAATAATAAAATTTAAAAGAAATTTTAAAAAAGTAATTATCATTTCTGTTTTGGATTCCTCAAAGATAGTTTAAATGTTTTAAAATAATAAAATTTAAAACAAATTTAAAAAAAGTGATTTCTGTTTTGGATTCCTCAAGGATAGTTTAAATGTTTTAAAATAATAAAATTTAAAAGAAATTTTAAAAAAGTAATTAGGATTTCTGTTTTGCATTCCTCAAGGATAGTTTAAATGTTTTAAAATAATAAAATTTAAAAGAAATTTTAAAAAAGTAATTACGATTTCTGTTTTGGATTCCTCAAGGATAGTTTAAATGTTTTAAAATAATAAAATTTAAAACAAATTTAAAAAAAGTAATTAGGATTTCTGTTTTGCATTCCTCAAGGATAGTTTAAATGTTTTAAAATAATAAAATTTAAAACAAATTTAAAAAAAGTGATTTCTGTTTTGGATTCCTCAAGGATAGTTTAAATGTTTTAAAATTATAAAATTTAAAAGAAATTTTAAAAAAGTAATTACGATTTCTGTTTTGGATTCCTCAAGGATAGTTTAAATGTTTTAAAATAATAAAATTTAAAACAAATTTAAAAAAAGTGATTTCTGTTTTGGATTCCTCAAGGATAGTTTAAATGTTTTAAAATAATAAAATTTAAAACAAATTTAAAAAAAGTAATTACGATTTCTGTATTGGATTCCTCAAGGATAGTTTAAATGTTTTAAAATTATAAAATTTAAAAGAAATTTTAAAAAAGTAATTACGATTTCTGTTTTGGATTCCTCAAGGATAGTTTAAATGTTTTAAAATAATAAAATTTAAAACAAATTTAAAAAAAGTGATTTCTGTTTTGGATTCCTCAAAGATAGTTTAAATGTTTTAAAATAATTAAATTTAAAAGAAATTTTAAAAAAGTAATTAGGATTTCAGTTTTGGATTCCTCAAGGATAGTTTAAATGTTTTAAAATAATAAAATTTAAAAGAAATTTTAAAAAAGTAATTAGGATTTCTGTTTTGAATTCCTCAATGATAGTTTAAATGTTTTAAAATAATAAAATTTAAAAGAAATTTTAAAAAAGTAATTAGGATTTCTGTTTTGAATTCCTCAATGATAGTTTAAATGTTTTAAAATAATAAAATTTAAAAGAAATTTTAAAAAAGTAATTAGGATTTCTGTTTTGAATTCCTTAAGGATAGTTTAAATGTTTTAAAATAATAAAATTTAAAACAAATTTAAAAAAAGTGATTTCTGTTTTGGATTCCTCAAAGATAGTTTAAATGTTTTAAAATAATAAAATTTAAAAGAAATTTTAAAAAAGTAATTAGGATTTCTGTTTTGGATTCCTCAAAGATAGTTTAAATGTTTTAAAATTATAAAATTTAAAAGAAATTTTAAAAAAGTAATTAGGATTTCTGTTTTGAATTCCTTAAGGATAGTTTAAATGTTTTAAAATAATAAAATTTAAAAGAAATTTTAAAAAAGTAATTAGGATTTCTGTTTTGGATTCCTAAAGGATAGTTTAAATGTTTTAAAATTATAAAATTTAAAAGAAATTTTAAAAAAGTAATTAGGATTTCAGTTTTGGATTCCTCAAGGATAGTTTAAATGTTTTAAAATAATAAAATTTAAAAGAAATTTTAAATAAGTAATTAGGATTTCAGTTTTGGATTCCTCAAGGATAGTTTAAATGTTTTAAAATAATAAAATTTGAAACAAATTTAAAAAAAGTGATTTCTGTTTTGGATTCCTCAAGGATAGTTTAAATGTTTTAAAATAATAAAATTTAAAAGAAATTTTAAAAAAGTAATTAGGATTTCTGTTTTGGATTCCTCAAAGATAGTTTAAATGTTTTAAAATTATAAAATTTAAAAGAAATTTTAAAAAAGTAATTAGGATTTCTGTTTTGAATTCCTTAAGGATAGTTTAAATGTTTTAAAAAAATAAAATTTAAAAGAAATTTTAAAAAAGTAATTAGGATTTCTGTTTTGGATTCCTAAAGGATAGTTTAAATGTTTTAAAATAATAAAATTTAAAAGAAATTTTAAAAAAGTAATTAGGATTTCTGTTTTGGATTCCTCAAGGATAGTTTAAATGTTTTAAAATAATAAAATTTAAAAGAAATTTTATATAAGTAATTAGGATTTCAGTTTTGGATTCCTCAAGGATAGTTTAAATGTTTTAAAATAATAAAATTTAAAACAAATTTAAAAAAAGTGATTTCTGTTTTGGATTCCTCAAAGATAGTTTAAATGTTTTAAAATAATAAAATTTAAAAGAAATTTTAAAAAAGTAATTAGGATTTCTGTTTTGGATTCCTCAAAGATAGTTTAAATGTTTTAAAATTATAAAATTTAAAAGAAATTTTAAAAAAGTAATTAGGATTTCTGTTTTGAATTCCTTAAGGATAGTTTAAATGTTTTAAAATAATAAAATTTAAAAGAAATTTTAAAAAAGTAATTAGGATTTCTGTTTTGGATTCCTCAAGGATAGTTTAAATGTTTTAAAAAAATAAAATTTAAAAGAAATTTTAAAAAAGTAATTATGATTTCTGTTTTGGATTCCTCAAAGATAGTTTAAATGTTTTAAAATAATAAAATTTAAAAGAAATTTTAAAAAAGTAATTAGGATTTCTGTTTTGGATTCCTCAAGGATAGTTTAAATGTTTTAAAATAATAAAATTTAAAAGAAATTTTAAAAAAGTAATTATGATTTCTGTTTTGGATTCCTCAAAGATAGTTTAAATGTTTTAAAATAATAAAATTTAAAAGAAATTTTAAAAAAGTAATTAGGATTTCAGTTTTGGATTCCTCAAGGATAGTTTAAATGTTTTAAAATAATAAAATTTAAAAGAAATTTTAAAAAAGTAATTAGGATTTCTGTTTTGAATTCCTCAATGATAGTTTAAATGTTTTAAAATAATAAAATTTAAAAGAAATTTTAAAAAAGTAATTAGGATTTCTGTTTTGAATTCCTTAAGGATAGTTTAAATGTTTTAAAATAATAAAATTTAAAACAAATTTAAAAAAAGTGATTTCTGTTTTGGATTCCTCAAGGATAGTTTAAATGTTTTAAAATTATAAAATTTAAAAGAAATTTTAAAAAAGTAATTAGGATTTCTATTTTGGATTCCTCAAAGATAGTTTAAATGTTTTAAAATAATAAAATTTAAAAGAAATTTTAAAAAAGTAATTAGGATTTCTGTTTTGGATTCCTCAAGGATAGTTTAAATGTTTTAAAATAATAAAATTTAAAAGAAATTTTAAAAAAGTAATTATGATTTCTGTTTTGGATTCCTCAAAGATAGTTTAAATGTTTTAAAATAATAAAATTTAAAAGAAATTTTAAAAAAGTAATTAGGATTTCAGTTTTGGATTCCTCAAGGATAGTTTAAATGTTTTAAAATAATAAAATTTAAAAGAAATTTTAAAAAAGTAATTAGGATTTCTGTTTTGAATTCCTCAATGATAGTTTAAATGTTTTAAAATAATAAAATTTAAAAGAAATTTTAAAAAAGTAATTAGGATTTCTGTTTTGAATTCCTTAAGGATAGTTTAAATGTTTTAAAATAATAAAATTTAAAACAAATTTAAAAAAAGTGATTTCTGTTTTGGATTCCTCAAAAATAGTTTAAATGTTTTAAAATTATAAAATTTAAAAGAAATTTTAAAAAAGTAATTAGGATTTCTGTTTTGCATTCCTCAAGGATAGTTTAAATGTTTTAAAATAATAAAATTTAAAAGAAATTTTAAAAAAGTAATTACGATTTCTGTTTTGGATTCCTCAAGGATAGTTTAAATGTTTTAAAATAATAAAATTTAAAACAAATTTAAAAAAAGTGATTTCTGTTTTGGATTCCTCAAGGATAGTTTAAATGTTTTAAAATAATAAAATTTAAAAGAAATTTTAAAAAAGTAATTATGATTTCTATTTTGGATTCCTCAAAGATAGTTTAAATGTTTTAAAATAATAAAATTTAAAAGAAATTTTAAAAAAGTAATTAGGATTTCTGTTTTGGATTCCTCAAGGATAGTTTAAATGTTTTAAAATAATAAAATTTAAAAGAAATTTTAAAAAAGTAATTATGATTTCTGTTTTGGATTCCTCAAAGATAGTTTAAATGTTTTAAAATAATAAAATTTAAAAGAAATTTTAAAAAAGTAATTAGGATTTCAGTTTTGGATTCCTCAAGGATAGTTTAAATGTTTTAAAATAATAAAATTTAAAAGAAATTTTAAAAAAGTAATTAGGATTTCTGTTTTGAATTCCTCAATGATAGTTTAAATGTTTTAAAATAATAAAATTTAAAAGAAATTTTAAAAAAGTAATTAGGATTTCAGTTTTGGATTCCTCAAGGATAGTTTAAATGTTTTAAAATAATAAAATTTAAAAGAAATTTTAAAAAAGTAATTAGGATTTCTGTTTTGAATTCCTCAATGATAGTTTAAATGTTTTAAAATAATAAAATTTAAAAGAAATTTTAAAAAAGTAATTAGGATTTCTGTTTTGAATTCCTTAAGGATAGTTTAAATGTTTTAAAATAATAAAATTTAAAACAAATTTAAAAAAAGTGATTTCTGTTTTGGATTCCTCAAGGATAGTTTAAATGTTTTAAAATAATAAAATTTAAAAGAAATTTTAAAAAAGTAATTACGATTTCTGTTTTGGATTCCTCAAGGATAGTTTAAATGTTTTAAAATAATAAAATTTAAAACAAATTTAAAAAAAGTGATTTCTGTTTTGGATTCCTCAAGGATAGTTTAAATGTTTTAAAATAATAAAATTTAAAAGAAATTTTAAAAAAGTAATTATGATTTCTATTTTGGATTCCTCAAAGATAGTTTAAATGTTTTAAAATAATAAAATTTAAAAGAAATTTTAAAAAAGTAATTAGGATTTCTGTTTTGGATTCCTCAAGGATAGTTTAAATGTTTTAAAATAATAAAATTTAAAAGAAATTTTAAAAAAGTAATTATGATTTCTGTTTTGTATTCCTCAAAGATAGTTTAAATGTTTTAAAATAATAAAATTTAAAAGAAATTTTAAAAAAGTAATTAGGATTTCAGTTTTGGATTCCTCAAGGATAGTTTAAATGTTTTAAAATAATAAAATTTAAAAGAAATTTTAAAAAAGTAATTAGGATTTCTGTTTTGAATTCCTCAATGATAGTTTAAATGTTTTAAAATAATAAAATTTAAAAGAAATTTTAAAAAAGTAATTAGGATTTCAGTTTTGGATTCCTCAAGGATAGTTTAAATGTTTTAAAATAATAAAATTTAAAAGAAATTTTAAAAAAGTAATTAGGATTTCTGTTTTGAATTCCTCAATGATAGTTTAAATGTTTTAAAATAATAAAATTTAAAAGAAATTTTAAAAAAGTAATTAGGATTTCTGTTTTGAATTCCTTAAGGATAGTTTAAATGTTTTAAAATAATAAAATTTAAAACAAATTTAAAAAAAGTGATTTCTGTTTTGGATTCCTCAAGGATAGTTTAAATGTTTTAAAATAATAAAATTTAAAAGAAATTTTAAAAAAGTAATTAGGATTTCTGTTTTGGATTCCTCAAGGATAGTTTAACTGTTTTAAAATAATAAAATTTAAAACAAATTTAAAAAAAGTAATTAGGATTTCTGTTTTGAATTCCTTAAGGATAGTTTAAATGTTTTAAAATAATAAAATTTAAAACAAATTTAAAAAAAGTGATTTCTGTTTTGGATTCTTCAAGGATAGTTTAAATGTTTTAAAATTATAAAATTTAAAAGAAATTTTAAAAAAGTAATTACGATTTCTGTTTTGGATTCCTCAATGATAGTTTAAATGTTTTAAAATAATAAAATTTAAAACAAATTTAAAAAAAGTGATTTCTGTTTTGGATTCCTCAAGGATAGTTTAAATGTTTTAAAATAATAAAATTTAAAACAAATTTAAAAAAAGTAATTAGGATTTCTGTTTTGAATTCCTGAAGGATAGTTTAAATGTTTTAAAATAATAAAATTTAAAACAAATTTAAAAAAAGTGATTTCTGTTTTGGATTCTTCAAGGATAGTTTAAATGTTTTAAAATTATAAAATTTAAAAGAAATTTTAAAAAAGTAATTACGATTTCTGTTTTGGATTCCTCAATGATAGTTTAAATGTTTTAAAATAATAAAATTTAAAACAAATTTAAAAAAAGTGATTTCTGTTTTGGATTCCTCAAGGATAGTTTAAATGTTTTAAAATAATAAAATTTAAAAGAAATTTTAAAAAAGTAATTATGATTTCTGTTTTGGATTCCTCAAAGATAGTTTAAATGTTTTAAAATAATAAAATTTAAAAGAAATTTTAAAAAAGTAATTAGGATTTCTGTTTTGGATTCCTCAAGGATAGTTTAACTGTTTTAAAATAATAAAATTTAAAACAAATTTAAAAAAAGTAATTAGGATTTCTGTTTTGAATTCCTTAAGGATAGTTTAAATGTTTTAAAATAATAAAATTTAAAACAAATTTAAAAAAAGTGATTTCTGTTTTGAATTCTTCAAGGATAGTTTAAATGTTTTAAAATTATAAAATTTAAAAGAAATTTTAAAAAAGTAATTACGATTTCTGTTTTGGATTCCTCAATGATAGTTTAAATGTTTTAAAATTATAAAATTTAAAACAAATTTAAAAAAAGTGATTTCTGTTTTGGATTCCTCAAGGATAGTTTAAATGTTTTAAAATAATAAAATTTAAAACAAATTTAAAAAAAGTAATTAGGATTTCTGTTTTGAATTCCTGAAGGATAGTTTAAATGTTTTAAAATAATAAAATTTAAAACAAATTTAAAAAAAGTGATTTCTGTTTTGGATTCTTCAAGGATAGTTTAAATGTTTTAAAATTATAAAATTTAAAAGAAATTTTAAAAAAGTAATTACGATTTCTGTTTTGGATTCCTCAATGATAGTTTAAATGTTTTAAAATAATAAAATTTAAAACAAATTTAAAAAAAGTGATTTCTGTTTTGGATTCCTCTAAGATAGTTTAAATGTTTTAAAATAATAAAATTTAAAAGAAATTTTAAAAAAGTAATTAGGATTTCAGTTTTGGATTCCTCAAGGATAGTTTAAATGTTTTAAAATAATAAAATTTAAAAGAAATTTTAAAAAAGTAATTAGGATTTCTGTTTTGAATTCCTCAATGATTGTTTAAATGTTTTAAAATAATAAAATTTAAAAGAAATTTTAAAAAAGTAATTAGGATTTCAGTTTTGGATTCCTCAAGGATAGTTTAAATGTTTTAAAATAATAAAATTTAAAAGAAATTTTAAAAAAGTAATTAGGATTTCTGTTTTGAATTCCTCAATGATAGTTTAAATGTTTTAAAATAATAAAATTTAAAAGAAATTTAAAAAAAGTAATTAGGATTTCTGTTTTGAATTCCTTAAGGATAGTTTAAATGTTTTAAAATAATAAAATTTAAAACAAATTTAAAAAAAGTGATTTCTGTTTTGGATTCCTCAAAGATAGTTTAAATGTTTTAAAATTATAAAATTTAAAAGAAATTTTAAAAAAGTAATTAGGATTTCTGTTTTGCATTCCTCAAGGATAGTTTAAATGTTTTAAAATAATAAAATTTAAAAGAAATTTTAAAAAAGTAATTACGATTTCTGTTTTGGATTCCTCAAGGATAGTTTAAATGTTTTAAAATAATAAAATTTAAAACAAATTTAAAAAAAGTGATTTCTGTTTTGGATTCCTCAAGGATAGTTTAAATGTTTTAAAATAATAAAATTTAAAAGAAATTTTAAAAAAGTAATTATGATTTCTATTTTGGATTCCTCAAAGATAGTTTAAATGTTTTAAAATAATAAAATTTAAAAGAAATTTTAAAAAAGTAATTAGGATTTCTGTTTTGGATTCCTCAAGGATAGTTTAAATGTTTTAAAATAATAAAATTTAAAAGAAATTTTAAAAAAGTAATTATGATTTCTGTTTTGGATTCCTCAAAGATAGTTTAAATGTTTTAAAATAATAAAATTTAAAAGAAATTTTAAAAAAGTAATTAGGATTTCAGTTTTGGATTCCTCAAGGATAGTTTAAATGTTTTAAAATAATAAAATTTAAAAGAAATTTTAAAAAAGTAATTAGGATTTCTGTTTTGAATTCCTCAATGATAGTTTAAATGTTTTAAAATAATAAAATTTAAAAGAAATTTTAAAAAAGTAATTAGGATTTCAGTTTTGGATTCCTCAAGGATAGTTTAAATGTTTTAAAATAATAAAATTTAAAAGAAATTTTAAAAAAGTAATTAGGATTTCTGTTTTGAATTCCTCAATGATAGTTTAAATGTTTTAAAATAATAAAATTTAAAAGAAATTTTAAAAAAGTAATTAGGATTTCTGTTTTGAATTCCTTAAGGATAGTTTAAATGTTTTAAAATAATAAAATTTAAAACAAATTTAAAAAAAGTGATTTCTGTTTTGGATTCCTCAAGGATAGTTTAAATGTTTTAAAATAATAAAATTTAAAAGAAATTTTAAAAAAGTAATTAGGATTTCTGTTTTGGATTCCTCAAGGATAGTTTAACTGTTTTAAAATAATGAAATTTAAAACAAATTTAAAAAAAGTAATTAGGATTTCTGTTTTGAATTCCTTAAGGATAGTTTAAATGTTTTAAAATAATAAAATTTAAAACAAATTTAAAAAAAGTGATTTCTGTTTTGGATTCTTCAAGGATAGTTTAAATGTTTTAAAATTATAAAATTTAAAAGAAATTTTAAAAAAGTAATTACGATTTCTGTTTTGGATTCCTCAATGATAGTTTAAATGTTTTAAAATAATAAAATTTAAAACAAATTTAAAAAAAGTGATTTCTGTTTTGGATTCCTCAAGGATAGTTTAAATGTTTTAAAATAATAAAATTTAAAACAAATTTAAAAAAAGTAATTAGGATTTCTGTTTTGAATTCCTGAAGGATAGTTTAAATGTTTTAAAATAATAAAATTTAAAACAAATTTAAAAAAAGTGATTTCTGTTTTGGATTCTTCAAGGATAGTTTAAATGTTTTAAAATTATAAAATTTAAAAGAAATTTTAAAAAAGTAATTACGATTTCTGTTTTGGATTCCTCAATGATAGTTTAAATGTTTTAAAATAATAAAATTTAAAACAAATTTAAAAAAAGTGATTTCTGTTTTGGATTCCTCAAGGATAGTTTAAATGTTTTAAAATAATAAAATTTAAAAGAAATTTTAAAAAAGTAATTATGATTTCTGTTTTGGATTCCTCAAAGATAGTTTAAATGTTTTAAAATAATAAAATTTAAAAGAAATTTTAAAAAAGTAATTAGGATTTCTGTTTTGGATTCCTCAAGGATAGTTTAACTGTTTTAAAATAATAAAATTTAAAACAAATTTAAAAAAAGTAATTAGGATTTCTGTTTTGAATTCCTTAAGGATAGTTTAAATGTTTTAAAATAATAAAATTTAAAACAAATTTAAAAAAAGTGATTTCTGTTTTGAATTCTTCAAGGATAGTTTAAATGTTTTAAAATTATAAAATTTAAAAGAAATTTTAAAAAAGTAATTACGATTTCTGTTTTGGATTCCTCAATGATAGTTTAAATGTTTTAAAATAATAAAATTTAAAACAAATTTAAAAAAAGTGATTTCTGTTTTGGATTCCTCAAGGATAGTTTAAATGTTTTAAAATAATAAAATTTAAAACAAATTTAAAAAAAGTAATTAGGATTTCTGTTTTGAATTCCTGAAGGATAGTTTAAATGTTTTAAAATAATAAAATTTAAAACAAATTTAAAAAAAGTGATTTCTGTTTTGGATTCTTCAAGGATAGTTTAAATGTTTTAAAATTATAAAATTTAAAAGAAATTTTAAAAAAGTAATTACGATTTCTGTTTTGGATTCCTCAATGATAGTTTAAATGTTTTAAAATAATAAAATTTAAAACAAATTTAAAAAAAGTGATTTCTGTTTTGGATTCCTCAAAGATAGTTTAAATGTTTTAAAATAATAAAATTTAAAAGAAATTTTAAAAAAGTAATTAGGATTTCAGTTTTGGATTCCTCAAGGATAGTTTAAATGTTTTAAAATAATAAAATTTAAAAGAAATTTTAAAAAAGTAATTAGGATTTCTGTTTTGAATTCCTCAATGATAGTTTAAATGTTTTAAAATAATAAAATTTAAAAGAAATTTTAAAAAAGTAATTAGGATTTCTGTTTTGAATTCCTTAAGGATAGTTTAAATGTTTTAAAATTATAAAATTTAAAAGAAATTTTAAAAAAGTAATTACGATTTCTGTTTTGGATTCCTCAAGGATAGTTTAAATGTTTTAAAATAATAAAATTTAAAACAAATTTAAAAAAAGTGATTTCTGTTTTGGATTCCTCAAAGATAGTTTAAATGTTTTAAAATAATAAAATTTAAAAGAAATTTTAAAAAAGTAATTAGGATTTCAGTTTTGGATTCCTCAAGGATAGTTTAAATGTTTTAAAATAATAAAATTTAAAAGAAATTTTAAAAAAGTAATTAGAATTTCTATTTTGAATTCCTCAATGATAGTTTAAATGTTTTAAAATAATAAAATTTAAAAGAAATTTTAAAAAAGTAATTAGGATTTCTGTTTTGAATTCCTTAAGGATAGTTTAAATGTTTTAAAATAATAAAATTTAAAACAAATTTAAAAAAAGTGATTTCTGTTTTGGATTCCTCAAAGATAGTTTAAATGTTTTAAAATAATAAAATTTAAAAGAAATTTTAAAAAAGTAATTACGATTTCTGTTTTGGATTCCTCAATGATAGTTTAAATGTTTTAAAATAATAAAATTTAAAACAAATTTAAAAAAAGTGATTTCTGTTTTGGATTCCTCAAGGATAGTTTAAATGTTTTAAAATAATAAAATTTAAAAGAAATTTTAAAAAAGTAATTATGATTTCTGTTTTGGATTCCTCAAAGATAGTTTAAATGTTTTAAAATAATAAAATTTAAAAGAAATTTTAAAAAAGTAATTAGGATTTCTGTTTTGGATTCCTCAAGGATAGTTTAACTGTTTTAAAATAATAAAATTTAAAACAAATTTAAAAAAAGTAATTAGGATTTCTGTTTTGAATTCCTTAAGGATAGTTTAAATGTTTTAAAATAATAAAATTTAAAACAAATTTAAAAAAAGTGATTTCTGTTTTGAATTCTTCAAGGATAGTTTAAATGTTTTAAAATTATAAAATTTAAAAGAAATTTTAAAAAAGTAATTACGATTTCTGTTTTGGATTCCTCAATGATAGTTTAAATGTTTTAAAATAATAAAATTTAAAACAAATTTAAAAAAAGTGATTTCTGTTTTGGATTCCTCAAGGATAGTTTAAATGTTTTAAAATAATAAAATTTAAAACAAATTTAAAAAAAGTAATTAGGATTTCTGTTTTGAATTCCTGAAGGATAGTTTAAATGTTTTAAAATAATAAAATTTAAAACAAATTTAAAAAAAGTGATTTCTGTTTTGGATTCTTCAAGGATAGTTTAAATGTTTTAAAATTATAAAATTTAAAAGAAATTTTAAAAAAGTAATTACGATTTCTGTTTTGGATTCCTCAATGATAGTTTAAATGTTTTAAAATAATAAAATTTAAAACAAATTTAAAAAAAGTGATTTCTGTTTTGGATTCCTCAAAGATAGTTTAAATGTTTTAAAATAATAAAATTTAAAAGAAATTTTAAAAAAGTAATTAGGATTTCAGTTTTGGATTCCTCAAGGATAGTTTAAATGTTTTAAAATAATAAAATTTAAAAGAAATTTTAAAAAAGTAATTAGGATTTCTGTTTTGAATTCCTCAATGATAGTTTAAATGTTTTAAAATAATAAAATTTAAAAGAAATTTTAAAAAAGTAATTAGGATTTCTGTTTTGAATTCCTTAAGGATAGTTTAAATGTTTTAAAATTATAAAATTTAAAAGAAATTTTAAAAAAGTAATTACGATTTCTGTTTTGGATTCCTCAAGGATAGTTTAAATGTTTTAAAATAATAAAATTTAAAACAAATTTAAAAAAAGTGATTTCTGTTTTGGATTCCTCAAAGATAGTTTAAATGTTTTAAAATAATAAAATTTAAAAGAAATTTTAAAAAAGTAATTAGGATTTCAGTTTTGGATTCCTCAAGGATAGTTTAAATGTTTTAAAATAATAAAATTTAAAAGAAATTTTAAAAAAGTAATTAGGATTTCTATTTTGAATTCCTCAATGATAGTTTAAATGTTTTAAAATAATAAAATTTAAAAGAAATTTTAAAAAAGTAATTAGGATTTCTGTTTTGAATTCCTTAAGGATAGTTTAAATGTTTTAAAATAATAAAATTTAAAACAAATTTAAAAAAAGTGATTTCTGTTTTGGATTCCTCAAAGATAGTTTAAATGTTTTAAAATAATAAAATTTAAAAGAAATTTTAAAAAAGTAATTAGGATTTCTGTTTTGGATTCCTCAAAGATAGTTTAAATGTTTTAAAATTATAAAATTTAAAAGAAATTTTAAAAAAGTAATTAGGATTTCTGTTTTGAATTCCTTAAGGATAGTTTAAATGTTTTAAAATAATAAAATTTAAAAGAAATTTTAAAAAAGTAATTAGGATTTCTGTTTTGGATTCCTAAAGGATAGTTTAAATGTTTTAAAATAATAAAATTTAAAAGAAATTTTAAAAAAGTAATTAGGATTTCTGTTTTGGATTCCTCAAGGATAGTTTAAATGTTTTAAAATAATAAAATTTAAAAGAAATTTTAAATAAGTAATTAGGATTTCAGTTTTGGATTCCTCAAGGATAGTTTAAATGTTTTAAAATAATAAAATTTGAAACAAATTTAAAAAAAGTGATTTCTGTTTTGGATTCCTCAAGGATAGTTTAAATGTTTTAAAATAATAAAATTTAAAAGAAATTTTAAAAAAGTAATTAGGATTTCTGTTTTGCATTCCTCAAGGATAGTTTAAATGTTTTAAAATAATAAAATTTAAAAGAAATTTTAAAAAAGTAATTACGATTTCTGTTTTGGATTCCTCAAGGATAGTTTAAATGTTTTAAAATTATAAAATTTAAAAGAAATTTTAAAAAAGTAATTAGGATTTCTGTTTTGCATTCCTCAAGGATAGTTTAAATGTTTTAAAATAATAAAATTTAAAAGAAATTTTAAAAAAGTAATTACGATTTCTGTTTTGGATTCCTCAAGGATAGTTTAGTTTAAATGTTTTAAAATTATAAAATTTAAAAGAAATTTTAAAAAAGTAATTAGGATTTCTGTTTTGCATTCCTCAAGGATAGTTTAAATGTTTTAAAATAATAAAATTTAAAACAAATTTAAAAAAAGTGATTTCTGTTTTGGATTCCTCAAGGATAGTTTAAATGTTTTAAAATTATAAAATTTAAAAGAAAATTTAAAAAAGTAATTACGATTTCTGTTTTGGATTCCTCAAGGATAGTTTAAATGTTTTAAAATTATAAAATTTAAAAGAAATTTTAAAAAAGTAATTAGGATTTCTGTTTTGCATTCCTCAAGGATAGTTTAAATGTTTTAAAATAATAAAATTTAAAAGAAATTTTAAAAAAGTAATTACGATTTCTGTTTTGGATTCCTCAAGGATAGTTTAAATGTTTTAAAATAATAAAATTTAAAACAAATTTAAAAAAAGTGATTTCTGTTTTGGATTCCTCAAGGATAGTTTAAATGTTTTAAAATAATAAAATTTAAAAGAAATTTTAAAAAAGTAATTATGATTTCTATTTTGGATTCCTCAAAGATAGTTTAAATGTTTTAAAATAATAAAATTTAAAAGAAATTTTAAAAAAGTAATTAGGATTTCTGTATTGGATTCCTCAAGGATAGTTTAAATGTTTTAAAATAATAAAATTTAAAAGAAATTTTAAAAAAGTAATTATGATTTCTGTTTTGGATTCCTCAACGATAGTTTAAATGTTTTAAAATAATAAAATTTAAAAGAAATTTTAAAAAAGTAATTAGGATTTCAGTTTTGGATTCCTCAAGGATAGTTTAAATGTTTTAAAATAATAAAATTTAAAAGAAATTTTAAAAAAGTAATTAGGATTTCTGTTTTGAATTCCTCAATGATAGTTTAAATGTTTTAAAATAATAAAATTTAAAAGAAATTTTAAAAAAGTAATTAGGATTTCTGTTTTGAATTCCTTAAGGATAGTTTAAATGTTTTAAAATAATAAAATTTAAAACAAATTTAAAAAAAGTGATTTCTGTTTTGGATTCCTCAAAGATAGTTTAAATGTTTTAAAATAATAAAATTTAAAAGAAATTTTAAAAAAGTAATTAGGATTTCTGTTTTGGATTCCTCAAAGATAGTTTAAATGTTTTAAAATTATAAAATTTAAAAGAAATTTTAAAAAAGTAATTAGGATTTCTGTTTTGAATTCCTTAAGGATAGTTTAAATGTTTTAAAATAATAAAATTTAAAAGAAATTTTAAAAAAGTAATTAGGATTTCTGTTTTGGATTCCTAAAGGATAGTTTAAATGTTTTAAAATAATAAAATTTAAAAGAAATTTTAAAAAAGTAATTAGGATTTCTGTTTTGGATTCCTCAAAGATAGTTTAAATGTTTTAAAATAATAAAATTTAAAAGAAATTTTATATAAGTAATTAGGATTTCAGTTTTGGATTCCTCAAGGATAGTTTAAATGTTTTAAAATAATAAAATTTGAAACAAATTTAAAAAAAGTTATTTCTGTTTTGGATTTCTCAAGGATAGTTTAAATGTTTTAAAATAATAAAATTTAAAAGAAATTTTAAAAAAGTAATTAGGATTTCTGTTTTGCATTCCTCAAGGATAGTTTAAATGTTTTAAAATAATAAAATTTAAAAGAAATTTTAAAAAAGTAATTACGATTTCTGTTTTGGATTCCTCAAGGATAGTTTAAATGTTTTAAAATTATAAAATTTAAAAGAAATTTTAAAAAAGTAATTAGGATTTCTGTTTTGCATTCCTCAAGGATAGTTTAAATGTTTTAAAATAATAAAATTTAAAAGAAATTTTAAAAAAGTAATTACGATTTCTGTTTTGGATTCCTCAAGGATAGTTTAGTTTAAATGTTTTAAAATTATAAAATTTAAAAGAAATTTTAAAAAAGTAATTAGGATTTCTGTTTTGCATTCCTCAAGGATAGTTTAAATGTTTTAAAATAATAAAATTTAAAACAAATTTAAAAAAAGTGATTTCTGTTTTGGATTCCTCAAGGATAGTTTAAATGTTTTAAAATTATAAAATTTAAAAGAAATTTTAAAAAAGTAATTACGATTTCTGTTTTGGATTCCTCAAGGATAGTTTAAATGTTTTAAAATTATAAAATTTAAAAGAAATTTTAAAAAAGTAATTAGGATTTCTGTTTTGCATTCCTCAAGGATAGTTTAAATGTTTTAAAATAATAAAATTTAAAAGAAATTTTAAAAAAGTAATTACGATTTCTGTTTTGGATTCCTCAAGGATAGTTTAAATGTTTTAAAATAATAAAATTTAAAACAAATTTAAAAAAAGTGATTTCTGTTTTGGATTCCTCAAGGATAGTTTAAATGTTTTAAAATAATTAAATTTAAAAGAAATTTTAAAAAAGTAATTATGATTTCTATTTTGGATTCCTCAAAGATAGTTTAAATGTTTTAAAATAATAAAATTTAAAAGAAATTTTAAAAAAGTAATTAGGATTTCTGTTTTGGATTCCTCAAGGATAGTTTAAATGTTTTAAAATAATAAAATTTAAAAGAAATTTTAAAAAAGTAATTATGATTTCTGTTTTGGATTCCTCAAAGATAGTTTAAATGTTTTAAAATAATAAAATTTAAAAGAAATTTTAAAAAAGTAATTAGGATTTCAGTTTTGGATTCCTCAAGGATAGTTTAAATGTTTTAAAATAATAAAATTTAAAAGAAATTTTAAAAAAGTAATTAGGATTTCTGTTTTGAATTCCTCAATGATAGTTTAAATGTTTTAAAATAATAAAATTTAAAAGAAATTTTAAAAAAGTAATTAGGATTTCTGTTTTGAATTCCTTAAGGATAGTTTAAATGTTTTAAAATAATAAAATTTAAAACAAATTTAAAAAAAGTGATTTCTGTTTTGGATTCCTCAAAGATAGTTTAAATGTTTTAAAATAATAAAATTTAAAAGAAATTTTAAAAAAGTAATTAGGATTTCTGTTTTGGATTCCTCAAAGATAGTTTAAATGTTTTAAAATTATAAAATTTAAAAGAAATTTTAAAAAAGTAATTAGGATTTCTGTTTTGAATTCCTTAAGGATAGTTTAAATGTTTTAAAATAATAAAATTTAAAAGAAATTTTAAAAAAGTAATTAGGATTTCTGTTTTGGATTCCTAAAGGATAGTTTAAATGTTTTAAAATAATAAAATTTAAAAGAAATTTTAAAAAAGTAATTAGGATTTCTGTTTTGGATTCCTCAAGGATAGTTTAAATGTTTTAAAATAATAAAATTTAAAAGAAATTTTATATAAGTAATTAGGATTTCAGTTTTGGATTCCTCAAGGATAGTTTAAATGTTTTAAAATAATAAAATTTGAAACAAATTTAAAAAAAGTTATTTCTGTTTTGGATTTCTCAAGGATAGTTTAAATGTTTTAAAATAATAAAATTTAAAAGAAATTTTAAAAAAGTAATTAGGATTTCTGTTTTGCATTCCTCAAGGATAGTTTAAATGTTTTAAAATAATAAAATTTAAAAGAAATTTTAAAAAAGTAATTACGATTTCTGTTTTGGATTCCTCAAGGATAGTTTAAATGTTTTAAAATTATAAAATTTAAAAGAAATTTTAAAAAAGTAATTAGGATTTCTGTTTTGCATTCCTCAAGGATAGTTTAAATGTTTTAAAATAATAAAATTTAAAAGAAATTTTAAAAAAGTAATTACGATTTCTGTTTTGGATTCCTCAAGGATAGTTTAAATGTTTTAAAATAATAAAATTTAAAACAAATTTAAAAAAAGTGATTTCTGTTTTGGATTCTTCAAGGATAGTTTAAATGTTTTAAAATAATAAAATTTAAAAGAAATTTTAAAAAAGTAATTATGATTTCTATTTTGGATTCCTCAAAGATAGTTTAAATGTTTTAAAATAATAAAATTTAAAAGAAATTTTAAAAAAGTAATTAGGATTTCTGTTTTGGATTCCTCAAGGATAGTTTAAATGTTTTAAAATAATAAAATTTAAAAGAAATTTTAAAAAAGTAATTATGATTTCTGTTTTGGATTCCTCAAAGATAGTTTAAATGTTTTAAAATAATAAAATTTAAAAGAAATTTTAAAAAAGTAATTAGGATTTCAGTTTTGGATTCCTCAAGGATAGTTTAAATGTTTTAAAATAATAAAATTTAAAAGAAATTTTAAAAAAGTAATTAGGATTTCTGTTTTGAATTCCTCAATGATAGTTTAAATGTTTTAAAATAATAAAATTTAAAAGAAATTTTAAAAAAGTAATTAGGATTTCTGTTTTGAATTCCTTAAGGATAGTTTAAATGTTTTAAAATAATAAAATTTAAAACAAATTTAAAAAAAGTGATTTCTGTTTTGGATTCCTCAAAGATAGTTTAAATGTTTTAAAATAATAAAATTTAAAAGAAATTTTAAAAAAGTAATTAGGATTTCTGTTTTGGATTCTTCAAAGATAGTTTAAATGTTTTAAAATTATAAAATTTAAAAGAAATTTTAAAAAAGTAATTAGGATTTCTGTTTTGAATTCCTTAAGGATAGTTTAAATGTTTTAAAATAATAAAATTTAAAAGAAATTTTAAAAAAGTAATTAGGATTTCTGTTTTGGATTCCTAAAGGATAGTTTAAATGTTTTAAAATAATAAAATTTAAAAGAAATTTTAAAAAAGTAATTAGGATTTCTGTTTTGGATTCCTCAAGGATAGTTTAAATGTTTTAAAATAATAAAATTTAAAAGAAATTTTATATAAGTAATTAGGATTTCAGTTTTGGATTCCTCAAGGATAGTTTAAATGTTTTAAAATAATAAAATTTGAAACAAATTTAAAAAAAGTTATTTCTGTTTTGGATTTCTCAAGGATAGTTTAAATGTTTTAAAATAATAAAATTTAAAAGAAATTTTAAAAAAGTAATTAGGATTTCTGTTTTGCATTCCTCAAGGATAGTTTAAATGTTTTAAAATAATAAAATTTAAAAGAAATTTTAAAAAAGTAATTACGATTTCTGTTTTGGATTCCTCAAGGATAGTTTAAATGTTTTAAAATTATAAAATTTAAAAGAAATTTTAAAAAAGTAATTAGGATTTCTGTTTTGCATTCCTCAAGGATAGTTTAAATGTTTTAAAATAATAAAATTTAAAAGAAATTTTAAAAAAGTAATTACGATTTCTGTTTTGGATTCCTCAAGGATAGTTTAAATGTTTTAAAATAATAAAATTTAAAACAAATTTAAAAAAAGTGATTTCTGTTTTGGATTCCTCAAAGATAGTTTAAATGTTTTAAAATAATAAAATTTAAAAGAAATTTTAAAAAAGTAATTAGGATTTCTGTTTTGGATTCCTCAAGGATAGTTTAACTGTTTTAAAATAATAAAATTTAAAACAAATTTAAAAAAAGTAATTAGGATTTCTGTTTTGAATTCCTTAAGGATAGTTTAAATGTTTTAAAATAAACAAATTTAAAAAAAGTGATTTCTGTTTTGGATTCTTCAAGGATAGTTTAAATGTTTTAAAATTATAAAATTTAAAAGAAATTTTAAAAAAGTAATTACGATTTCTGTTTTGGATTCCTCAATGATAGTTTAAATGTTTTAAAATAATAAAATTTAAAACAAATTTAAAAAAAGTGATTTCTGTTTTGGATTCCTCAAGGATAGTTTAAATGTTTTAAAATAATAAAATTTAAAACAAATTTAAAAAAAGTAATTAGGATTTCTGTTTTGAATTCCTGAAGGATAGTTTAAATGTTTTAAAATAATAAAATTTAAAACAAATTTAAAAAAAGTGATTTCTGTTTTGGATTCTTCAAGGATAGTTTAAATGTTTTAAAATTATAAAATTTAAAAGAAATTTTAAAAAAGTAATTACGATTTCTGTTTTGGATTCCTCAATGATAGTTTAAATGTTTTAAAATAATAAAATTTAAAACAAATTTAAAAAAAGTGATTTCTGTTTTGGATTCCTCAAGGATAGTTTAAATGTTTTAAAATAATAAAATTTAAAAGAAATTTTAAAAAAGTAATTATGATTTCTGTTTTGGATTCCTCAAAGATAGTTTAAATGTTTTAAAATAATAAAATTTAAAAGAAATTTTAAAAAAGTAATTAGGATTTCTGTTTTGGATTCCTCAAGGATAGTTTAACTGTTTTAAAATAATAAAATTTAAAACAAATTTAAAAAAAGTAATTAGGATTTCTGTTTTGAATTCCTTAAGGATAGTTTAAATGTTTTAAAATAATAAAATTTAAAACAAATTTAAAAAAAGTGATTTCTGTTTTGAATTCTTCAAGGATAGTTTAAATGTTTTAAAATTATAAAATTTAAAAGAAATTTTAAAAAAGTAATTACGATTTCTGTTTTGGATTCCTCAATGATAGTTTAAATGTTTTAAAATAATAAAATTTAAAACAAATTTAAAAAAAGTGATTTCTGTTTTGGATTCCTCAAGGATAGTTTAAATGTTTTAAAATAATAAAATTTAAAACAAATTTTAAAAAAGTAATTAGGATTTCTGTTTTGAATTCCTGAAGGATAGTTTAAATGTTTTAAAATAATAAAATTTAAAACAAATTTAAAAAAAGTGATTTCTGTTTTGGATTCTTCAAGGATAGTTTAAATGTTTTAAAATTATAAAATTTAAAAGAAATTTTAAAAAAGTAATTACGATTTCTGTTTTGGATTCCTCAATGATAGTTTAAATGTTTTAAAATAATAAAATTTAAAACAAATTTAAAAAAAGTGATTTCTGTTTTGGATTCCTCAAAGATAGTTTAAATGTTTTAAAATAATAAAATTTAAAAGAAATTTTAAAAAAGTAATTAGGATTTCAGTTTTGGATTCCTCAAGGATAGTTTAAATGTTTTAAAATAATAAAATTTAAAAGAAATTTTAAAAAAGTAATTAGGATTTCTGTTTTGAATTCCTCAATGATAGTTTAAATGTTTTAAAATAATAAAATTTAAAAGAAATTTTAAAAAAGTAATTAGGATTTCTGTTTTGAATTCCTTAAGGATAGTTTAAATGTTTTAAAATTATAAAATTTAAAAGAAATTTTAAAAAAGTAATTACGATTTCTGTTTTGGATTCCTCAAGGATAGTTTAAATGTTTTAAAATAATAAAATTTAAAACAAATTTAAAAAAAGTGATTTCTGTTTTGGATTCCTCAAAGATAGTTTAAATGTTTTAAAATAATAAAATTTAAAAGAAATTTTAAAAAAGTAATTAGGATTTCAGTTTTGGATTCCTCAAGGATAGTTTAAATGTTTTAAAATAATAAAATTTAAAAGAAATTTTAAAAAAGTAATTAGGATTTCTATTTTGAATTCCTCAATGATAGTTTAAATGTTTTAAAATAATAAAATTTAAAAGAAATTTTAAAAAAGTAATTAGGATTTCTGTTTTGAATTCCTTAAGGATAGTTTAAATGTTTTAAAATAATAAAATTTAAAACAAATTTAAAAAAAGTGATTTCTGTTTTGGATTCCTCAAAGATAGTTTAAATGTTTTAAAATAATAAAATTTAAAAGAAATTTTAAAAAAGTAATTAGGATTTCTGTTTTGGATTCCTCAAAGATAGTTTAAATGTTTTAAAATTATAAAATTTAAAAGAAATTTTAAAAAAGTAATTAGGATTTCTGTTTTGAATTCCTTAAGGATAGTTTAAATGTTTTAAAATAATAAAATTTAAAAGAAATTTTAAAAAAGTAATTAGGATTTCTGTTTTGGATTCCTAAAGGATAGTTTAAATGTTTTAAAATAATAAAATTTAAAAGAAATTTTAAAAAAGTAATTAGGATTTCTGTTTTGGATTCCTCAAGGATAATTTAAATGTTTTAAAATAATAAAATTTAAAAGAAATTTTAAATAAGTAATTAGGATTTCAGTTTTGGATTCCTCAAGGATAGTTTAAATGTTTTAAAATAATAAAATTTGAAACAAATTTAAAAAAAGTGATTTCTGTTTTGGATTCCTCAAGGATAGTTTAAATGTTTTAAAATAATAAAATTTAAAAGAAATTTTAAAAAAGTAATTAGGATTTCTGTTTTGCATTCCTCAAGGATAGTTTAAATGTTTTAAAATAATAAAATTTAAAAGAAATTTTAAAAAAGTAATTACGATTTCTGTTTTGGATTCCTCAAGGATAGTTTAAATGTTTTAAAATTATAAAATTTAAAAGAAATTTTAAAAAAGTAATTAGGATTTCTGTTTTGCATTCCTCAAGGATAGTTTAAATGTTTTAAAATAATAAAATTTAAAAGAAATTTTAAAAAAGTAATTACGATTTCTGTTTTGGATTCCTCAAGGATAGTTTAGTTTAAATGTTTTAAAATTATAAAATTTAAAAGAAATTTTAAAAAAGTAATTAGGATTTCTGTTTTGCATTCCTCAAGGATAGTTTAAATGTTTTAAAATAATAAAATTTAAAACAAATTTAAAAAAAGTGATTTCTGTTTTGGATTCCTCAAGGATAGTTTAAATGTTTTAAAATTATAAAATTTAAAAGAAATTTTAAAAAAGTAATTACGATTTCTGTTTTGGATTCCTCAAGGATAGTTTAAATGTTTTAAAATTATAAAATTTAAAAGAAATTTTAAAAAAGTAATTAGGATTTCTGTTTTGCATTCCTCAAGGATAGTTTAAATGTTTTAAAATAATAAAATTTAAAAGAAATTTTAAAAAAGTAATTACGATTTCTGTTTTGGATTCCTCAAGGATAGTTTAAATGTTTTAAAATAATAAAATTTAAAACAAATTTAAAAAAAGTGATTTCTGTTTTGGATTCCTCAAGGATAGTTTAAATGTTTTAAAATAATTAAATTTAAAAGAAATTTTAAAAAAGTAATTATGATTTCTATTTTGGATTCCTCAAAGATAGTTTAAATGTTTTAAAATAATAAAATTTAAAAGAAATTTTAAAAAAGTAATTAGGATTTCTGTATTGGATTCCTCAAGGATAGTTTAAATGTTTTAAAATAATAAAATTTAAAAGAAATTTTAAAAAAGTAATTATGATTTCTGTTTTGGATTCCTCAACGATAGTTTAAATGTTTTAAAATAATAAAATTTAAAAGAAATTTTAAAAAAGTAATTAGGATTTCAGTTTTGGATTCCTCAAGGATAGTTTAAATGTTTTAAAATAATAAAATTTAAAAGAAATTTTAAAAAAGTAATTAGGATTTCTGTTTTGAATTCCTCAATGATAGTTTAAATGTTTTAAAATAATAAAATTTAAAAGAAATTTTAAAAAAGTAATTAGGATTTCTGTTTTGAATTCCTTAAGGATAGTTTAAATGTTTTAAAATAATAAAATTTAAAACAAATTTAAAAAAAGTGATTTCTGTTTTGGATTCCTCAAAGATAGTTTAAATGTTTTAAAATAATAAAATTTAAAAGAAATTTTAAAAAAGTAATTAGGATTTCTGTTTTGGATTCCTCAAAGATAGTTTAAATGTTTTAAAATTATAAAATTTAAAAGAAATTTTAAAAAAGTAATTAGGATTTCTGTTTTGAATTCCTTAAGGATAGTTTAAATGTTTTAAAATAATAAAATTTAAAAGAAATTTTAAAAAAGTAATTAGGATTTCTGTTTTGGATTCCTAAAGGATAGTTTAAATGTTTTAAAATAATAAAATTTAAAAGAAATTTTAAAAAAGTAATTAGGATTTCTGTTTTGGATTCCTCAAGGATAGTTTAAATGTTTTAAAATAATAAAATTTAAAAGAAATTTTATATAAGTAATTAGGATTTCAGTTTTGGATTCCTCAAGGATAGTTTAAATGTTTTAAAATAATAAAATTTGAAACAAATTTAAAAAAAGTTATTTCTGTTTTGGATTTCTCAAGGATAGTTTAAATGTTTTAAAATAATAAAATTTAAAAGAAATTTTAAAAAAGTAATTAGGATTTCTGTTTTGCATTCCTCAAGGATAGTTTAAATGTTTTAAAATAATAAAATTTAAAAGAAATTTTAAAAAAGTAATTACGATTTCTGTTTTGGATTCCTCAAGGATAGTTTAAATGTTTTAAAATTATAAAATTTAAAAGAAATTTTAAAAAAGTAATTAGGATTTCTGTTTTGCATTCCTCAAGGATAGTTTAAATGTTTTAAAATAATAAAATTTAAAAGAAATTTTAAAAAAGTAATTACGATTTCTGTTTTGGATTCCTCAAGGATAGTTTAGTTTAAATGTTTTAAAATTATAAAATTTAAAAGAAATTTTAAAAAAGTAATTAGGATTTCTGTTTTGCATTCCTCAAGGATAGTTTAAATGTTTTAAAATAATAAAATTTAAAACAAATTTAAAAAAAGTGATTTCTGTTTTGGATTCCTCAAGGATAGTTTAAATGTTTTAAAATTATAAAATTTAAAAGAAATTTTAAAAAAGTAATTACGATTTCTGTTTTGGATTCCTCAAGGATAGTTTAAATGTTTTAAAATTATAAAATTTAAAAGAAATTTTAAAAAAGTAATTAGGATTTCTGTTTTGCATTCCTCAAGGATAGTTTAAATGTTTTAAAATAATAAAATTTAAAAGAAATTTTAAAAAAGTAATTACGATTTCTGTTTTGGATTCCTCAAGGATAGTTTAAATGTTTTAAAATAATAAAATTTTAAACAAATTTAAAAAAAGTGATTTCTGTTTTGGATTCCTCAAGGATAGTTTAAATGTTTTAAAATAATAAAATTTAAAAGAAATTTTAAAAAAGTAATTATGATTTCTATTTTGGATTCCTCAAAGATAGTTTAAATGTTTTAAAATAATAAAATTTAAAAGAAATTTTAAAAAAGTAATTAGGATTTCTGTTTTGGATTCCTCAAGGATAGTTTAAATGTTTTAAAATAATAAAATTTAAAAGAAATTTTAAAAAAGTAATTATGATTTCTGTTTTGGATTCCTCAAAGATAGTTTAAATGTTTTAAAATAATAAAATTTAAAAGAAATTTTAAAAAAGTAATTAGGATTTCAGTTTTGGATTCCTCAAGGATAGTTTAAATGTTTTAAAATAATAAAATTTAAAAGAAATTTTAAAAAAGTAATTAGGATTTCTGTTTTGAATTCCTCAATGATAGTTTAAATGTTTTAAAATAATAAAATTTAAAAGAAATTTTAAAAAAGTAATTAGGATTTCTGTTTTGAATTCCTTAAGGATAGTTTAAATGTTTTAAAATAATAAAATTTAAAACAAATTTAAAAAAAGTGATTTCTGTTTTGGATTCCTCAAAGATAGTTTAAATGTTTTAAAATAATAAAATTTAAAAGAAATTTTAAAAAAGTAATTAGGATTTCTGTTTTGGATTCCTCAAAGATAGTTTAAATGTTTTAAAATTATAAAATTTAAAAGAAATTTTAAAAAAGTAATTAGGATTTCTGTTTTGAATTCCTTAAGGATAGTTTAAATGTTTTAAAATAATAAAATTTAAAAGAAATTTTAAAAAAGTAATTAGGATTTCTGTTTTGGATTCCTAAAGGATAGTTTAAATGTTTTAAAAGAATAAAATTTAAAAGAAATTTTAAAAAAGTAATTAGGATTTCTGTTTTGGATTCCTCAAGGATAGTTTAAATGTTTTAAAATAATAAAATTTAAAAGAAATTTTATATAAGTAATTAGGATTTCAGTTTTGGATTCCTCAAGGATAGTTTAAATGTTTTAAAATAATAAAATTTGAAACAAATTTAAAAAAAGTTATTTCTGTTTTGGATTTCTCAAGGATAGTTTAAATGTTTTAAAATAATAAAATTTAAAAGAAATTTTAAAAAAGTAATTAGGATTTCTGTTTTGCATTCCTCAAGGATAGTTTAAATGTTTTAAAATAATAAAATTTAAAAGAAATTTTAAAAAAGTAATTACGATTTATGTTTTGGATTCCTCAAGGATAGTTTAAATGTTTTAAAATTATAAAATTTAAAAGAAATTTTAAAAAAGTAATTAGGATTTCTGTTTTGCATTCCTCAAGGATAGTTTAAATGTTTTAAAATAATAAAATTTAAAAGAAATTTTAAAAAAGTAATTACGATTTCTGTTTTGGATTCCTCAAGGATAGTTTAAATGTTTTAAAATAATAAAATTTAAAACAAATTTAAAAAAAGTGATTTCTGTTTTGGATTCCTCAAGGATAGTTTAAATGTTTTAAAATAATAAAATTTAAAAGAAATTTTAAAAAAGTAATTATGATTTCTATTTTGGATTCCTCAAAGATATTTTAAATGTTTTAAAATAATAAAATTTAAAAGAAATTTTAAAAAAGTAATTAGGATTTCTGTTTTGGATTCCTCAAGGATAGTTTAAATGTTTTAAAATAATAAAATTTAAAAGAAATTTTAAAAAAGTAATTATGATTTCTGTTTTGGATTCCTCAAAGATAGTTTAAATGTTTTAAAATAATAAAATTTAAAAGAAATTTTAAAAAAGTAATTAGGATTTCAGTTTTGGATTCCTCAAGGATAGTTTAAATGTTTTAAAATAATAAAATTTAAAAGAAATTTTAAAAAAGTAATTAGGATTTCTGTTTTGAATTCCTCAATGATAGTTTAAATGTTTTAAAATAATAAAATTTAAAAGAAATTTTAAAAAAGTAATTAGGATTTCTGTTTTGAATTCCTTAAGGATAGTTTAAATGTTTTAAAATAATAAAATTTAAAACAAATTTAAAAAAAGTGATTTCTGTTTTGGATTCCTCAAAGATAGTTTAAATGTTTTAAAATAATAAAATTTAAAAGAAATTTTAAAAAAGTAATTAGGATTTCTGTTTTGGATTCTTCAAAGATAGTTTAAATGTTTTAAAATTATAAAATTTAAAAGAAATTTTAAAAAAGTAATTAGGATTTCTGTTTTGAATTCCTTAAGGATAGTTTAAATGTTTTAAAATAATAAAATTTAAAAGAAATTTTAAAAAAGTAATTAGGATTTCTGTTTTGGATTCCTAAAGGATAGTTTAAATGTTTTAAAATAATAAAATTTAAAAGAAATTTTAAAAAAGTAATTAGGATTTCTGTTTTGGATTCCTCAAGGATAGTTTAAATGTTTTAAAATAATAAAATTTAAAAGAAATTTTATATAAGTAATTAGGATTTCAGTTTTGGATTCCTCAAGGATAGTTTAAATGTTTTAAAATAATAAAATTTGAAACAAATTTAAAAAAAGTTATTTCTGTTTTGGATTTCTCAAGGATAGTTTAAATGTTTTAAAATAATAAAATTTAAAAGAAATTTTAAAAAAGTAATTAGGATTTCTGTTTTGCATTCCTCAAGGATAGTTTAAATGTTTTAAAATAATAAAATTTAAAAGAAATTTTAAAAAAGTAATTACGATTTCTGTTTTGGATTCCTCAAGGATAGTTTAAATGTTTTAAAATTATAAAATTTAAAAGAAATTTTAAAAAAGTAATTAGGATTTCTGTTTTGCATTCCTCAAGGATAGTTTAAATGTTTTAAAATAATAAAATTTAAAAGAAATTTTAAAAAAGTAATTACGATTTCTGTTTTGGATTCCTCAAGGATAGTTTAAATGTTTTAAAATAATAAAATTTAAAACAAATTTAAAAAAAGTGATTTCTGTTTTGGATTCCTCAAAGATAGTTTAAATGTTTTAAAATAATAAAATTTAAAAGAAATTTTAAAAAAGTAATTAGGATTTCTGTTTTGGATTCCTCAAGGATAGTTTAACTGTTTTAAAATAATAAAATTTAAAACAAATTTAAAAAAAGTAATTAGGATTTCTGTTTTGAATTCCTTAAGGATAGTTTAAATGTTTTAAAATAATAAAATTTAAAACAAATTTAAAAAAAAGTGATTTCTGTTTTGGATTCTTCAAGGATAGTTTAAATGTTTTAAAATTATAAAATTTAAAAGAAATTTTAAAAAAGTAATTACGATTTCTGTTTTGGATTCCTCAATGATAGTTTAAATGTTTTAAAATAATAAAATTTAAAACAAATTTAAAAAAAGTGATTTCTGTTTTGGATTCCTCAAGGATAGTTTAAATGTTTTAAAATAATAAAATTTAAAACAAATTTAAAAAAAGTAATTAGGATTTCTGTTTTGAATTCCTGAAGGATAGTTTAAATGTTTTAAAATAATAAAATTTAAAACAAATTTAAAAAAAGTGATTTCTGTTTTGGATTCTTCAAGGATAGTTTAAATGTTTTAAAATTATAAAATTTAAAAGAAATTTTAAAAAAGTAATTACGATTTCTGTTTTGGATTCCTCAATGATAGTTTAAATGTTTTAAAATAATAAAATTTAAAACAAATTTAAAAAAAGTGATTTCTGTTTTGGATTCCTCAAGGATAGTTTAAATGTTTTAAAATAATAAAATTTAAAAGAAATTTTAAAAAAGTAATTATGATTTCTGTTTTGGATTCCTCAAAGATAGTTTAAATGTTTTAAAATAATAAAATTTAAAAGAAATTTTAAAAAAGTAATTAGGATTTCTGTTTTGGATTCCTCAAGGATAGTTTAACTGTTTTAAAATAATAAAATTTAAAACAAATTTAAAAAAAGTAATTAGGATTTCTGTTTTGAATTCCTTAAGGATAGTTTAAATGTTTTAAAATAATAAAATTTAAAACAAATTTAAAAAAAGTGATTTCTGTTTTGAATTCTTCAAGGATAGTTTAAATGTTTTAAAATTATAAAATTTAAAAGAAATTTTAAAAAAGTAATTACGATTTCTGTTTTGGATTCCTCAATGATAGTTTAAATGTTTTAAAATAATAAAATTTAAAACAAATTTAAAAAAAGTGATTTCTGTTTTGGATTCCTCAAGGATAGTTTAAATGTTTTAAAATAATAAAATTTAAAACAAATTTAAAAAAAGTAATTAGGATTTCTGTTTTGAATTCCTGAAGGATAGTTTAAATGTTTTAAAATAATAAAATTTAAAACAAATTTAAAAAAAGTGATTTCTGTTTTGGATTCTTCAAGGATAGTTTAAATGTTTTAAAAATATAAAATTTAAAAGAAATTTTAAAAAAGTAATTACGATTTCTGTTTTGGATTCCTCAATGATAGTTTAAATGTTTTAAAATAATAAAATTTAAAACAAATTTAAAAAAAGTGATTTCTGTTTTGGATTCCTCAAGGATAGTTTAAATGTTTTAAAATAATAAAATTTAAAAGAAATTTTAAAAAAGTAATTAGGATTTCTGTTTTGGATTCCTCAAAGATAGTTTAAATGTTTTAAAATAATAAAATTTAAAAGAAATTTTAAAAAAGTAATTAGGATTTCTGTTTTGAATTCCTGAAGGATAGTTTAAATGTTTTAAAATAATAAAATTTAAAAATTTTTTTAAAAAAGTAATTAGGATTTCTGTTTTGCATTCCTCAAGGATAGTTTAAATGTTTTAAAATAATAAAATTTAAAAGAAATTTTAAAAAAGTAATTACGATTTCTGTTTTGGATTCCTCAAGGATAGTTTAAATGTTTTAAAATTATAAAATTTAAAAGAAATTTAAAAAAAGTAATTACGATTTCTGTTTTGGATTCCTCAAGGATAGTTTAAATGTTTTAAAATTATAAAATTTAAAAGAAATTTTAAAAAAGTAATTACGATTTCTGTTTTGGATTCCTCAAGGATAGTTTAAATGTTTTAAAATTATAAAATTTAAAAGAAATTTTAAAAAAGTAATTAGGATTTCTGTTTTGCATTCCTCAAGGATAGTTTAAATGTTTTAAAATAATAAAATTTAAAAGAAATTTTAAAAAAGTAATTACGATTTCTGTTTTGGATTCCTCAAGGATAGTTTAAATGTTTTAAAATAATAAAATTTAAAAGAAATTTTAAAAAAGTAATTAGGATTTCTGTTTTGGATTCCTCAACGATAGTTTAAATGTTTTAAAATAATAAAATTTAAAAGAAATTTTAAAAAAGTAATTAGGATTTCTGTTTTGAATTCCTCAATGATAGTTTAAATGTTTTAAAATAATAAAATTTAAAAGAAATTTTAAAAAAGTAATTATGATTTCTATTTTGGATTCCTCAAGGATAGTTTAAATGTTTTAAAATTATAAAATTTAAAAGAAATTTTAAAAAAGTAATTAGGATTTCTGTTTTGCATTCCTCAAGGATAGTTTAAATGTTTTAAAATAATAAAATTTAAAAGAAATTTAAAAAAAGTGATTTCTGTTTTGGATTCCTCAAGGATAGTTTAAATGTTTTAAAATAATAAAATTTAAAAGAAATTTTAAAAAAGTAATTATGATTTCTATTTTGGATTCCTCAAGGATAGTTTAAATGTTTTAAAATTATAAAATTTAAAAGAAATTTTAAAAAAGTAATTAGGATTTCTGTTTTGCATTCCTCAAGGATAGTTTAAATGTTTTAAAATAATAAAATTTAAAAGAAATTTTAAAAAAGTAATTAGGATTTCTGTTTTGAATTCCTGAAGGATAGTTTAAATGTTTTAAAATAATAAAATTTAAAAGAAATTTTAAAAAAGTAATTAGGATTTCTGTTTTGGATTCCTCAAAGATAGTTTAAATGTTTTAAAATAATAAAATTTAAAAGAAATTTTAAAAAAGTAATTAGGATTTCTGTTTTGAATTCCTCAATGATAGTTTAAATGTTTTAAAATAATAAAATTTAAAAGAAATTTTAAAAAAGTAATTAGGATTTCTGTTTTGAATTCCTTAAGGATAGTTTAAATGTTTTAAAATAATAAAATTTAAAACAAATTTAAAAAAAGTGATTTCTGTTTTGGATTCCTCAAAGATAGTTTAAATGTTTTAAAATAATAAAATTTAAAAGAAATTTTAAAAAAGTAATTAGGATTTCTGTTTTGGATTCCTCAAGGATAGTTTAAATGTTTTAAAATAATAAAATTTAAAAGAAATTTAAAAAAAGTGATTTCTGTTTTGGATTCCTCAAGGATAGTTTAAATGTTTTAAAATAATAAAATTTAAAAGAAATTTTAAAAAAGTAATTATGATTTCTATTTTGGATTCCTCAAGGATAGTTTAAATGTTTTAAAATAATAAAATTTAAAAGAAATTTTAAAAAAGTAATTAGGATTTCTGTTTTGGATTCCTCAAAGATAGTTTAAATGTTTTAAAATAATAAAATTTAAAAGAAATTTTAAAAAAGTAATTAGGATTTCTGTTTTGCATTCCTTAAGGATAGTTTAAATGTTTTAAAATAATAAAATTTAAAAGAAATTTTAAAAAAGTAATTAGGATTTCTGTTTTGGATTCCTCAAGGATAGTTTAAATGTTTTAAAATAATAAAATTTAAAAGAAATTTTAAAAAAGTAATTACGATTTCTGTTTTGGATTCCTCAAGGATAGTTTAAATGTTTTAAAATAATAAAATTTAAAAGAAATTTTAAAAAAGTAATTAGGATTTCAGTTTTGGATTCCTCAAGGATAGTTTAAATGTTTTAAAATAATAAAATTTAAAACAAATTTAAAAAAAGTGATTTCTGTTTTGGATTCCTCAAGGATAGTTTAAATGTTTTAAAATAATAAAATTTAAAAGAAATTTTAAAAAAGTAATTAGGATTTCTGTTTTGCATTCCTCAAGGATAGTTTAAATGTTTTAAAATAATAAAATTTAAAAGAAATTTTAAAAAAGTAATTAGGATTTCTGTTTTGGATTCCTCAAGGATAGTTTAAATGTTTTAAAATTATAAAATTTAAAAGAAATTTTAAAAAAGTAATTAGGATTTCTGTTTTGCATTCCTCAAGGATAGTTTAAATGTTTTAAAATAATAAAATTTAAAAGAAATTTTAAAAAAGTAATTACGATTTCCTCAAGGATAGTTTAAATGTTTTAAAATTATAAAATTTAAAAGAAATTTTAAAAAAGTAATTACGATTTCTGTTTTGGATTCCTCAAGGATAGTTTAAATATTTTAAAATAATAAAATTTAAAACAAATTTAAAAAAAGTGATTTCTGTTTTGGATTCCTCAAGGATAGTTTAAATGTTTTAAAATTATAAAATTTAAAAGAAATTTTAAAAAAGTAATTACGATTTCTGTTTTGGATTCCTCAAGGATAGTTTAAATGTTTTAAAATAATAAAATTTAAAACAAATTTAAAAAAAGTGATTTCTGTTTTGGATTCCTCAAGGATAGTTTAAATGTTTTAAAATAATAAAATTTAAAAGAAATTTTAAAAAAGTAATTAGGATTTCTGTTTTGGATTCCTCAACGATAGTTTAAATGTTTTAAAATAATAAAATTTAAAAGAAATTTAAAAAAAGTAATTAGGATTTCTGTTTTGGATTCCTCAAGGATAGTTTAATTGTTTTAAAATAATAAAATTTAAAACAAATTTAAAAAAAGTAATTAGGATTTCTGTTTTGAATTCCTTAAGGATAGTTTAAATGTTTTAAAATAATAAAATTTAAAACAAATTTAAAAAAAGTGATTTCTGTTTTGGATTCTTCAAGGATAGTTTAAATGTTTTAAAATTATAAAATTTAAAAGAAATTTTAAAAAAGTAATTACGATTTCTGTTTTGGATTCCTCAATGATAGTTTAAATGTTTTAAAATAATAAAATTTAAAACAAATTTAAAAAAAGTGATTTCTGTTTTGGATTCCTCAAGGATAGTTTAAATGTTTTAAAATAATAAAATTTAAAAGAAATTTTAAAAAAGTAATTAGGATTTCTGTTTTGGATTCCTCAAAGATAGTTTAAATGTTTTAAAATAATAAAATTTAAAAGAAATTTTAAAAAAGTAATTAGGATTTCTGTTTTGGATTCCTCAAAGATAGTTTAAATGTTTTAAAATAATAAAATTTAAAAGAAATTTTAAAAAAGTAATTAGGATTTCTGTTTTGAATTCCTCAATGATAGTTTAAATGTTTTAAAATAATAAAATTTAAAAGAAATTTTAAAAAAGTAATTACGATTTCTGTTTTGGATTCCTCAAGGATAGTTTAAATGTTTTAAAATAATAAAATTTAAAACAAATTTAAAAAAAGTGATTTCTGTTTTGGATTCCTCAAAGATAGTTTAAATGTTTTAAAATAATAAAATTTAAAAGAAATTTTAAAAAAGTAATTATGATTTCTATTTTGGATTCCTCAAAGATAGTTTAAATGTTTTAAAAGAATAAAATTTAAAAGAAATTTTAAAAAAGTAATTAGGCTTTCTGTTTTGGATTCCTAAGGATAGTTTAAATGTTTTAAAACAATAAAATTTAAAAGAAATTTTAAAAAAGTAATTAGGATTTCTGTTTTGAATTCCTTAAGGATAGTTTAAATGTTTTAAAATAATAAAATTTAAAACAAATTTAAAAAAAGTGATTTCTGTTTTGGATTCCTCAAGGATAGTTTAAATGTTTTAAAATTATAAAATTTAAAAGAAATTTTAAAAAAGTAATTACGATTTCTGTTTTGGATTCCTCAAGGATAGTTTAAATGTTTTAAAATAATAAAATTTAAAACAAATTTAAAAAAAGTGATTTCTGTTTTGGATTCCTCAAGGATAGTTTAAATGTTTTAAAATTATAAAATTTAAAAGAAATTTTAAAAAAGTAATTACGATTTCTGTTTTGGATTCCTCAAGGATAGTTTAAATGTTTTAAAATAATAAAATTTAAAACAAATTTAAAAAAAGTGATTTCTGTTTTGGATTCCTCAAGGATAGTTTAAATGTTTTAAAATAATAAAATTTAAAAGAAATTTTAAAAAAGTAATTAGGATTTCTGTTTTGGATTCCTCAACGATAGTTTAAATGTTTTAAAATAATAAAATTTAAAAGAAATTTAAAAAAAGTAATTAGGATTTCTGTTTTGGATTCCTCAAGGATAGTTTAATTGTTTTAAAATAATAAAATTTAAAACAAATTTAAAAAAAGTAATTAGGATTTCTGTTTTGAATTCCTTAAGGATAGTTTAAATGTTTTAAAATAATAAAATTTAAAACAAATTTAAAAAAAGTGATTTCTGTTTTGGATTCTTCAAGGATAGTTTAAATGTTTTAAAATTATAAAATTTAAAAGAAATTTTAAAAAAGTAATTACGATTTCTGTTTTGGATTCCTCAATGATAGTTTAAATGTTTTAAAATAATAAAATTTAAAACAAATTTAAAAAAAGTGATTTCTGTTTTGGATTCCTCAAGGATAGTTTAAATGTTTTAAAATAATAAAATTTAAAAGAAATTTTAAAAAAGTAATTAGGATTTCTGTTTTGGATTCCTCAAAGATAGTTTAAATGTTTTAAAATAATAAAATTTAAAAGAAATTTTAAAAAAGTAATTAGGATTTCTGTTTTGAATTCCTCAATGATAGTTTAAATGTTTTAAAATAATAAAATTTAAAAGAAATTTTAAAAAAGTAATTACGATTTCTGTTTTGGATTCCTCAAGGATAGTTTAAATGTTTTAAAATAATAAAATTTAAAACAAATTTAAAAAAAGTGATTTCTGTTTTGGATTCCTCAAAGATAGTTTAAATGTTTTAAAATAATAAAATTTAAAAGAAATTTTAAAAAAGTAATTATGATTTCTATTTTGGATTCCTCAAAGATAGTTTAAATGTTTTAAAATAATAAAATTTAAAAGAAATTTTAAAAAAGTAATTAGGCTTTCTGTTTTGGATTCCTAAGGATAGTTTAAATGTTTTAAAACAATAAAATTTAAAAGAAATTTTAAAAAAGTAATTAGGATTTCTGTTTTGAATTCCTTAAGGATAGTTTAAATGTTTTAAAATAATAAAATTTAAAACAAATTTAAAAAAAGTGATTTCTGTTTTGGATTCCTCAAGGATAGTTTAAATGTTTTAAAATTATAAAATTTAAAAGAAATTTTAAAAAAGTAATTACGATTTCTGTTTTGGATTCCTCAAGGATAGTTTAAATGTTTTAAAATAATAAAATTTAAAACAAATTTAAAAAAAGTGATTTCTGTTTTGGATTCCTCAAAGATAGTTTAAATGTTTTAAAATAATAAAATTTAAAAGAAATTTTAAAAAAGTAATTAGGATTTCTGTTTTGGATTCTTCAAAGATAGTTTAAATGTTTTAAAATAATAAAATTTAAAAGAAATTTTAAAAAAGTAATTAGGATTTTTGTTTTGAATTCCTGAAGGATAGTTTAAATGTTTTAAAATAATAAAATTTAAAAGAAATTTTAAAAAAGTAATTAGGATTTCTGTTTTGCATTCCTCAAGGATAGTTTAAATGTTTTAAAATAATAAAATTTAAAAGAAATTTTAAAAAAGTAATTACGATTTCTGTTTTGGATTCCTCAAGGATAGTTTAAATGTTTTAAAATTATAAAATTTAAAAGAAATTTTAAAAAAGTAATTAGGATTTCTGTTTTGCATTCCTCAAGGATAGTTTAAATGTTTTAAAATAATAAAATTTAAAAGAAATTTTAAAAAAGTAATTAGGATTTCTGTTTTGAATTCCTCAATGATAGTTTAAATGTTTTAAAATAATAAAATTTAAAAGAAATTTTAAAAAAGTAATTAGGATTTCTGTTTTGAATTCCTTAAGGATAGTTTAAATGTTTTAAAATAATAAAATTTAAAACAAATTTAAAAAAAGTGATTTCTGTTTTGGATTCCTCAAAGATAGTTTAAATGTTTTAAAATAATAAAATTTAAAAGAAATTTTAAAAAAGTAATTAGGATTTCTGTTTTGGATTCCTCAACGATAGTTTAAATGTTTTAAAATAATAAAATTTAAAAGAAATTTTAAAAAAGTAATTAGGATTTCTGTTTTGCATTCCTGAAGGATAGTTTAAATGTTTTAAAATAATAAAATTTAAAAGAAATTTTAAAAAAGTAATTAGGATTTCTGTTTTGGATTCCTCAAGGATAGTTTAAATGTTTTAAAATAATAAAATTTAAAAGAAATTTTAAAAAAGTAATTACGATTTCTGTTTTGGATTCCTCAAGGATAGTTTAAATGTTTTAAAATAATAAAATTTAAAAGAAATTTTAAAAAAGTAATTAGGATTTCAGTTTTGGATTCCTCAAGGATAGTTTAAATGTTTTAAAATAATAAAATTTAAAACAAATTTAAAAAAAGTGATTTCTGTTTTGGATTCCTCAAGGATAGTTTAAATGTTTTAAAATAATAAAATTTAAAAGAAATTTTAAAAAAGTAATTAGGATTTCTGTTTTGCATTCCTCAAGGATAGTTTAAATGTTTTAAAATAATAAAATTTAAAAGAAATTTTAAAAAAGTAATTAGGATTTCTGTTTTGGATTCCTCAAGGATAGTTTAAATGTTTTAAAATTATAAAATTTAAAAGAAATTTTAAAAAAGTAATTAGGATTTCTGTTTTGCATTCCTCAAGGATAGTTTAAATGTTTTAAAATAATAAAATTTAAAAGAAATTTTAAAAAAGTAATTACGATTTCTGTTTTGGATTCCTCAAGGATAGTTTAAATGTTTTAAAATAATAAAATTTAAAACAAATTTAAAAAAAGTGATTTCTGTTTTGGATTCCTCAAGGATAGTTTAAATGTTTTAAAATAATAAAATTTAAAAGAAATTTTAAAAAAGTAATTATGATTTCTATTTTGGATTCCTCAAAGATAGTTTAAATGTTTTAAAATAATAAAATTTAAAAGAAATTTTAAAAAAGTAATTAGGATTTCTGTTTTGGATTCCTCAAGGATAGTTTAAATGTTTTAAAATAATAAAATTTAAAAGAAATTTTAAAAAAGTAATTATGATTTCTGTTTTGGATTCCTCAAAGATAGTTTAAATGTTTTAAAATTATAAAATTTAAAAGAAATTTTAAAAAAGTAATTAGGATTTCTGTTTTGGATTCCTCAAGGATAGTTTAAATGTTTTAAAATAATAAAATTTAAAAGAAATTTTATATAAGTAATTAGGATTTCTGTTTTGAATTCATGAAGGATAGTTTAAATGTTTTAAAATAATAAAATTTAAAAAAAATTTTAAAAAAGTAATTAGGATTTCTGTTTTGCATTCCTCAAGGATAGTTTAAATGTTTTAAAATAATAAAATTTAAAAGAAATTTTAAAAAAGTAATTACGATTTCTGTTTTGGATTCCTCAAGGATAGTTTAAATGTTTTAAAATAATAAAATTTAAAAGAAATTTTAAAAAAGTAATTAGGATTTCAGTTTTGGATTCCTCAAGGATAGTTTAAATGTTTTAAAATAATAAAATTTAAAACAAATTTAAAAAAAGTGATTTCTGTTTTGGATTCCTCAAGGATAGTTTAAATGTTTTAAAATAATAAAATTTAAAACAAATTTAAAAAAAGTGATTTCTGTTTTGGATTCCTCAAGGATAGTTTAAATGTTTTAAAATAATAAAATTTAAAAGAAATTTTAAAAAAGTAATTATGATTTCTATTTTGGATTCCTCAAAGATAGTTTAAATGTTTTAAAATAATAAAATTTAAAAGAAATTTTAAAAAAGTAATTAGGATTTCTGTTTTGGATTCCTCAAGGATAGTTTAAATGTTTTAAAATAATAAAATTTAAAAGAAATTTTAAAAAAGTAATTAGGATTTCTGTTTTGCATTCCTCAAGGATAGTTTAAATGTTTTAAAATAATAAAATTTAAAAGAAATTTTAAAAAAGTAATTAGGATTTCTGTTTTGGATTCCTCAAGGATAGTTTAAATGTTTTAAAATTATAAAATTTAAAAGAAATTTTAAAAAAGTAATTAGGATTTCTGTTTTGCATTCCTCAAGGATAGTTTAAATGTTTTAAAATAATAAAATTTAAAAGAAATTTTAAAAAAGTAATTACGATTTCTGTTTTGGATTCCTCAAGGATAGTTTAAATGTTTTAAAATAATAAAATTTAAAACAAATTTAAAAAAAGTGATTTCTGTTTTGGATTCCTCAAGGATAGTTTAAATGTTTTAAAATAATAAAATTTAAAAGAAATTTTAAAAAAGTAATTATGATTTCTATTTTGGATTCCTCAAAGATAGTTTAAATGTTTTAAAATAATAAAATTTAAAAGAAATTTTAAAAAAGTAATTAGGATTTCTGTTTTGGATTCCTCAAGGATAGTTTAAATGTTTTAAAATAATAAAATTTAAAAGAAATTTTAAAAAAGTAATTATGATTTCTGTTTTGGATTCCTCAAAGATAGTTTAAATGTTTTAAAATTATAAAATTTAAAAGAAATTTTAAAAAAGTAATTAGGATTTCTGTTTTGGATTCCTCAAGGATAGTTTAAATGTTTTAAAATAATAAAATTTAAAAGAAATTTTATATAAGTAATTAGGATTTCTGTTTTGAATTCATGAAGGATAGTTTAAATGTTTTAAAATAATAAAATTTAAAAAAAATTTTAAAAAAGTAATTAGGATTTCTGTTTTGCATTCCTCAAGGATAGTTTAAATGTTTTAAAATAATAAAATTTAAAAGAAATTTTAAAAAAGTAATTACGATTTCTGTTTTGGATTCCTCAAGGATAGTTTAAATGTTTTAAAATAATAAAATTTAAAAGAAATTTTAAAAAAGTAATTAGGATTTCAGTTTTGGATTCCTCAAGGATAGTTTAAATGTTTTAAAATAATAAAATTTAAAACAAATTTAAAAAAAGTGATTTCTGTTTTGGATTCCTCAAGGATAGTTTAAATGTTTTAAAATAATAAAATTTAAAACAAATTTAAAAAAAGTGATTTCTGTTTTGGATTCCTCAAGGATAGTTTAAATGTTTTAAAATAATAAAATTTAAAAGAAATTTTAAAAAAGTAATTATGATTTCTATTTTGGATTCCTCAAAGATAGTTTAAATGTTTTAAAATAATAAAATTTAAAAGAAATTTTAAAAAAGTAATTAGGATTTCTGTTTTGGATTCCTCAAGGATAGTTTAAATGTTTTAAAATAATAAAATTTAAAAGAAATTTTAAAAAAGTAATTATGATTTCTGTTTTGGATTCCTCAAAGATAGTTTAAATGTTTTAAAATTATAAAATTTAAAAGAAATTTTAAAAAAGTAATTACGATTTCTGTTTTGGATTCCTCAAGGATAGTTTAAATGTTTTAAAATAATAAAATTTAAAACAAATTTAAAAAAAGTGATTTCTGTTTTGGATTCCTCAAGGATAGTTTAAATGTTTTAAAATTATAAAATTTAAAAGAAATTTTAAAAAAGTAATTACGATTTCTGTTTTGGATTCCTCAAGGATAGTTTTAATGTTTTAAAATAATAAAATTTAAAACAAATTTAAAAAAAGTGATTTCTGTTTTGGATTCCTCAAGGATAGTTTAAATGTTTTAAAATAATAAAATTTAAAAGAAATTTTAAAAAAGTAATTATGATTTCTGTTTTGGATTCCTCAACGATAGTTTAAATGTTTTAAAATAATAAAATTTAAAAGAAATTTAAAAAAAGTAATTAGGATTTCTGTTTTGGATTCCTCAAGGATAGTTTAATTGTTTTAAAATAATAAAATTTAAAACAAATTTAAAAAAAGTAATTAGGATTTCTGTTTTGAATTCCTTAAGGATAGTTTAAATGTTTTAAAATAATAAAATTTAAAACAAATTTAAAAAAAGTGATTTCTGTTTTGGATTCTTCAAGGATAGTTTAAATGTTTTAAAATTATAAAATTTAAAAGAAATTTTAAAAAAGTAATTACGATTTCTGTTTTGGATTCCTCAATGATAGTTTAAATGTTTTAAAATAATAAAATTTAAAACAAATTTAAAAAAAGTGATTTCTGTTTTGGATTCCTCAAGGATAGTTTAAATGTTTTAAAATAATAAAATTTAAAAGAAATTTTAAAAAAGTAATTAGGATTTCTGTTTTGAATTCATGAAGGATAGTTTAAATGTTTTAAAATAATAAAATTTAAAAAAAATTTTAAAAAAGTAATTAGGATTTCTGTTTTGCATTCCTCAAGGATAGTTTAAATGTTTTAAAATAATAAAATTTAAAAGAAATTTTAAAAAAGTAATTACGATTTCTGTTTTGGATTCCTCAAGGATAGTTTAAATGTTTTAAAATTATAAAATTTAAAAGAAATTTTAAAAAAGTAATTAGAATTTCTGTTTTGCATTCCTCAAGGATAGTTTAAATGTTTTAAAATAATAAAATTTAAAAGAAATTTTAAAAAAGTAAATACGATTTCTGTTTTTGATTCCTCAAGGATAGTTTAAATGTTTTAAAATTATAAAATTTAAAAGAAATTTAAAAAAAGTAATTAGGATTTCTGTTTTGGATTCCTCAAGGATAGTTTAAATGTTTTAAAATTATAAAATTTAAAAGAAATTTTAAAAAAGTAATTACGATTTCTGTTTTGGATTCCTCAAGGATAGTTTAAATGTTTTAAAATAATAAAATTTAAAACAAATTTAAAAAAAGTGATTTCTGTTTTGGATTCCTCAAGGATAGTTTAAATGTTTTAAAATAATAAAATTTAAAAGAAATTTTAAAAAAGTAATTATGATTTCTATTTTGGATTCCTCAAAGATAGTTTAAATGTTTTAAAAAAATAAAATTTAAAAGAAATTTTAAAAAAGTAATTAGGATTTCTGTTTTGGATTCCTCAAGGATAGTTTAAATGTTTTAAAATTATAAAATTTAAAAGAAATTTTAAAAAAGTAATTAGGATTTCTGTTTTGCATTCCTCAAGGATAGTTTAAATGTTTTAAAATAATAAAATTTAAAACAAATTTAAAAAAAGTGATTTCTGTTTTGGATTCCTCAAGGATAGTTTAAATGTTTTAAAATAATAAAATTTAAAAGAAATTTTAAAAAAGTAATTATGATTTCTGTTTTGGATTCCTCAAGGATAGTTTAAATGTTTTAAAATTATAAAATTTAAAAGAAATTTTAAAAAAGTAATTATGATTTCTGTTTTGCATTCCTCAAGGATAGTTTAAATGTTTTAAAATAATAAAATTTAAAAGAAATTTTAAAAAAGTAAATACGATTTCTGTTTTTGATTCCTCAAGGATAGTTTAAATGTTTTAAAATTATAAAATTTAAAAGAAATTTAAAAAAAGTAATTAGGATTTCTGTTTTGGATTCCTCAAGGATAGTTTAAATGTTTTAAAATTATAAAATTTAAAAGAAATTTTAAAAAAGTAATTACGATTTCTGTTTTGGATTCCTCAAGGATAGTTTAAATGTTTTAAAATAATAAAATTTAAAACAAATTTAAAAAAAGTGATTTCTGTTTTGGATTCCTCAAGGATAGTTTAAATGTTTTAAAATTATAAAATTTAAAAGAAATTTTAAAAAAGTAATTACGATTTCTGTTTTGGATTCCTCAAGGATAGTTTAAATGTTTTAAAATAATAAAATTTAAAACAAATTTAAAAAAAGTGATTTCTGTTTTGGATTCCTCAAGGATAGTTTAAATGTTTTAAAATTATAAAATTTAAAAGAAATTTTAAAAAAGTAATTACGATTTCTGTTTTGGATTCCTCAAGGATAGTTTAAATGTTTTAAAATAATAAAATTTAAAAGAAATTTTAAAAAAGTAATTACGATTTCTGTTTTGGATTCCTCAAGGATAGTTTAAATGTTTTAAAATTATAAAATTTAAAAGAAATTTTAAAAAAGTAATTACGATTTCTGTTTTGGATTCCTCAAGGATAGTTTAAATGTTTTAAAATAATAAAATTTAAAACAAATTTAAAAAAAGTGATTTCTGTTTTGGATTCCTCAAGGATAGTTTAAATGTTTTAAAATTATAAAATTTAAAAGAAATTTTAAAAAAGTAATTACGATTTCTGTTTTGGATTCCTCAAGGATAGTTTAAATGTTTTAAAATAATAAAATTTAAAAGAAATTTAAAAAAAGTGATTTCTGTTTTGGATTCCTCAAGGATAGTTTAAATGTTTTAAAATAATAAAATTTAAAAGAAATTTTAAAAAAGTAATTATGATTTCTGTTTTGGATTCCTCAACGATAGTTTAAATGTTTTAAAATAATAAAATTTAAAAGAAATTTAAAAAAAGTAATTAGGATTTCTGTTTTGGATTCCTCAAGGATAGTTTAATTGTTTTAAAATAATAAAATTTAAAACAAATTTAAAAAAAGTAATTAGGATTTCTGTTTTGAATTCCTTAAGGATAGTTTAAATGTTTTAAAATAATAAAATTTAAAAGAAATTTTAAAAAAGTAATTAGGATTTCTGTTTTGGATTCCTCAAAGATAGTTTAAATGTTTTAAAATAATAAAATTTAAAAGAAATTTTAAAAAAGTAATTAGGATTTCTGTTTTGAATTCATGAAGGATAGTTTAAATGTTTTAAAATAATAAAATTTAAAAAAAATTTTAAAAAAGTAATTAGGATTTCTGTTTTGCATTCCTCAAGGATAGTTTAAATGTTTTAAAATAATAAAATTTAAAAGAAATTTTAAAAAAGTAATTACGATTTCTGTTTTGGATTCCTCAAGGATAGTTTAAATGTTTTAAAATTATAAAATTTAAAAGAAATTTTAAAAAAGTAATTAGAATTTCTGTTTTGGATTCCTCAAGGATAGTTTAAATGTTTTAAAATAATAAAATTTAAAAGAAATTTTAAAAAAGTAAATACGATTTCTGTTTTTGATTCCTCAAGGATAGTTTAAATGTTTTAAAATTATAAAATTTAAAAGAAATTTAAAAAAAGTAATTACGATTTCTGTTTTGGATTCCTCAAGGATAGTTTAAATGTTTTAAAATTATAAAATTTAAAAGAAATTTTAAAAAAGTAATTACGATTTCTGTTTTGGATTCCTCAAGGATAGTTTAAATGTTTTAAAATAATAAAATTTAAAACAAATTTAAAAAAAGTGATTTCTGTTTTGGATTCCTCAAGGATAGTTTAAATGTTTTAAAATTATAAAATTTAAAAGAAATTTTAAAAAAGTAATTACGATTTCTGTTTTGGATTCCTCAATGATAGTTTAAATGTTTTAAAATAATAAAATTTAAAACAAATTTAAAAAAAGTGATTTCTGTTTTGGATTCCTCAAGGATAGTTTAAATGTTTTAAAATAATAAAATTTAAAAGAAATTTTAAAAAAGTAATTAGGATTTCTGTTTTGGATTCCTCAAAGATAGTTTAAATGTTTTAAAATAATAAAATTTAAAAGAAATTTTAAAAAAGTAATTAGGATTTCTGTTTTGAATTCATGAAGGATAGTTTAAATGTTTTAAAATAATAAAATTTAAAAAAAATTTTAAAAAAGTAATTAGGATTTCTGTTTTGCATTCCTCAAGGATAGTTTAAATGTTTTAAAATAATAAAATTTAAAAGAAATTTTAAAAAAGTAATTACGATTTCTGTTTTGGATTCCTCAAGGATAGTTTAAATGTTTTAAAATTATAAAATTTAAAAGAAATTTTAAAAAAGTAATTAGAATTTCTGTTTTGCATTCCTCAAGGATAGTTTAAATGTTTTAAAATAATAAAATTTAAAAGAAATTTTAAAAAAGTAAATACGATTTCTGTTTTTGATTCCTCAAGGATAGTTTAAATGTTTTAAAATTATAAAATTTAAAAGAAATTTAAAAAAAGTAATTAGGATTTCTGTTTTGGATTCCTCAAGGATAGTTTAAATGTTTTAAAATTATAAAATTTAAAAGAAATTTTAAAAAAGTAATTACGATTTCTGTTTTGGATTCCTCAAGGATAGTTTAAATGTTTTAAAATAATAAAATTTAAAACAAATTTAAAAAAAGTGATTTCTGTTTTGGATTCCTCAAGGATAGTTTAAATGTTTTAAAATAATAAAATTTAAAACAAATTTAAAAAAAGTAATTATGATTTCTATTTTGGATTCCTCAAAGATAGTTTAAATGTTTTAAAAAAATAAAATTTAAAAGAAATTTTAAAAAAGTAATTAGGATTTCTGTTTTGGATTCCTCAAGGATAGTTTAAATGTTTTAAAATTATAAAATTTAAAAGAAATTTTAAAAAAGTAATTAGGATTTCTGTTTTGCATTCCTCAAGGATAGTTTAAATGTTTTAAAATAATAAAATTTAAAACAAATTTAAAAAAAGTGATTTCTGTTTTGGATTCCTCAAGGATAGTTTAAATGTTTTAAAATAATAAAATTTAAAAGAAATTTTAAAAAAGTAATTATGATTTCTGTTTTGGATTCCTCAAGGATAGTTTAAATGTTTTAAAATTATAAAATTTAAAAGAAATTTTAAAAAAGTAATTAGAATTTCTGTTTTGCATTCCTCAAGGATAGTTTAAATGTTTTAAAATAATAAAATTTAAAAGAAATTTTAAAAAAGTAAATACGATTTCTGTTTTTGATTCCTCAAGGATAGTTTAAATGTTTTAAAATTATAAAATTTAAAAGAAATTTAAAAAAAGTAATTAGGATTTCTGTTTTGGATTCCTCAAGGATAGTTTAAATGTTTTAAAATTATAAAATTTAAAAGAAATTTTAAAAAAGTAATTACGATTTCTGTTTTGGATTCCTCAAGGATAGTTTAAATGTTTTAAAATAATAAAATTTAAAACAAATTTAAAAAAAGTGATTTCTGTTTTGGATTCCTCAAGGATAGTTTAAATGTTTTAAAATAATAAAATTTAAAAGAAATTTTAAAAAAGTAATTATGATTTCTATTTTGGATTCCTCAAAGATAGTTTAAATGTTTTAAAAAAATAAAATTTAAAAGAAATTTTAAAAAAGTAATTAGGATTTCTGTTTTGGATTCCTCAAGGATAGTTTAAATGTTTTAAAATTATAAAATTTAAAAGAAATTTTAAAAAAGTAATTAGGATTTCTGTTTTGCATTCCTCAAGGATAGTTTAAATGTTTTAAAATAATAAAATTTAAAACAAATTTAAAAAAAGTGATTTCTGTTTTGGATTCCTCAAGGATAGTTTAAATGTTTTAAAATAATAAAATTTAAAAGAAATTTTAAAAAAGTAATTATGATTTCTGTTTTGGATTCCTCAAGGATAGTTTAAATGTTTTAAAATTATAAAATTTAAAAGAAATTTTAAAAAAGTAATTATGATTTCTGTTTTGCATTCCTCAAGGATAGTTTAAATGTTTTAAAATAATAAAATTTAAAAGAAATTTTAAAAAAGTAAATACGATTTCTGTTTTTGATTCCTCAAGGATAGTTTAAATGTTTTAAAATTATAAAATTTAAAAGAAATTTAAAAAAAGTAATTAGGATTTCTGTTTTGGATTCCTCAAGGATAGTTTAAATGTTTTAAAATTATAAAATTTAAAAGAAATTTTAAAAAAGTAATTACGATTTCTGTTTTGGATTCCTCAAGGATAGTTTAAATGTTTTAAAATAATAAAATTTAAAACAAATTTAAAAAAAGTGATTTCTGTTTTGGATTCCTCAAGGATAGTTTAAATGTTTTAAAATTATAAAATTTAAAAGAAATTTTAAAAAAGTAATTACGATTTCTGTTTTGGATTCCTCAAGGATAGTTTAAATGTTTTAAAATAATAAAATTTAAAACAAATTTAAAAAAAGTGATTTCTGTTTTGGATTCCTCAAGGATAGTTTAAATGTTTTAAAATTATAAAATTTAAAAGAAATTTTAAAAAAGTAATTACGATTTCTGTTTTGGATTCCTCAAGGATAGTTTAAATGTTTTAAAATAATAAAATTTAAAAGAAATTTTAAAAAAGTAATTACGATTTCTGTTTTGGATTCCTCAAGGATAGTTTAAATGTTTTAAAATTATAAAATTTAAAAGAAATTTTAAAAAAGTAATTACGATTTCTGTTTTGGATTCCTCAAGGATAGTTTAAATGTTTTAAAATAATAAAATTTAAAACAAATTTAAAAAAAGTGATTTCTGTTTTGGATTCCTCAAGGATAGTTTAAATGTTTTAAAATTATAAAATTTAAAAGAAATTTTAAAAAAGTAATTACGATTTCTGTTTTGGATTCCTCAAGGATAGTTTAAATGTTTTAAAATAATAAAATTTAAAAGAAATTTAAAAAAAGTGATTTCTGTTTTGGATTCCTCAAGGATAGTTTAAATGTTTTAAAATAATAAAATTTAAAAGAAATTTTAAAAAAGTAATTATGATTTCTGTTTTGGATTCCTCAACGATAGTTTAAATGTTTTAAAATAATAAAATTTAAAAGAAATTTAAAAAAAGTAATTAGGATTTCTGTTTTGGATTCCTCAAGGATAGTTTAATTGTTTTAAAATAATAAAATTTAAAACAAATTTAAAAAAAGTAATTAGGATTTCTGTTTTGAATTCCTTAAGGATAGTTTAAATGTTTTAAAATAATAAAATTTAAAAGAAATTTTAAAAAAGTAATTAGGATTTCTGTTTTGGATTCCTCAAAGATAGTTTAAATGTTTTAAAATAATAAAATTTAAAAGAAATTTTAAAAAAGTAATTAGGATTTCTGTTTTGAATTCATGAAGGATAGTTTAAATGTTTTAAAATAATAAAATTTAAAAAAAATTTTAAAAAAGTAATTAGGATTTCTGTTTTGCATTCCTCAAGGATAGTTTAAATGTTTTAAAATAATAAAATTTAAAAGAAATTTTAAAAAAGTAATTACGATTTCTGTTTTGGATTCCTCAAGGATAGTTTAAATGTTTTAAAATTATAAAATTTAAAAGAAATTTTAAAAAAGTAATTAGAATTTCTGTTTTGGATTCCTCAAGGATAGTTTAAATGTTTTAAAATAATAAAATTTAAAAGAAATTTTAAAAAAGTAAATACGATTTCTGTTTTTGATTCCTCAAGGATAGTTTAAATGTTTTAAAATTATAAAATTTAAAAGAAATTTAAAAAAAGTAATTACGATTTCTGTTTTGGATTCCTCAAGGATAGTTTAAATGTTTTAAAATTATAAAATTTAAAAGAAATTTTAAAAAAGTAATTACGATTTCTGTTTTGGATTCCTCAAGGATAGTTTAAATGTTTTAAAATAATAAAATTTAAAACAAATTTAAAAAAAGTGATTTCTGTTTTGGATTCCTCAAGGATAGTTTAAATGTTTTAAAATAATAAAATTTAAAAGAAATTTTAAAAAAGTAATTATGGTTTCTATTTTGGATTCCTCAAAGATAGTTTAAATGTTTTAAAATAATAAAATTTAAAAGAAATTTTAAAAAAGTAATTAGGATTTCTGGTTTGGATTCCTCAAGGATAGTTTAAATGTTTTAAAATAATAAAATTTAAAAGAAATTTTAAAAAAGTAATTAGGATTTCTGTTTTGAATTCCTTAAGGACAGTTTAAATGTTTTAAAATAATAAAATTTAAAACAAATTTAAAAAAAGTGATTTCTGTTTTGGATTCCTCAAGGATAGTTTAAATGTTTTAAAATTATAAAATTTAAAAGAAATTTTAAAAAAGTAATTACGATTTCTGTTTTGGATTCCTCAAGGATAGTTTAAATGTTTTAAAATAATAAAATTTAAAACAAATTTAAAAAAAGTGATTTATGTTTTGGATTCCTCAAAGATAGTTTAAATGTTTTAAAATAATAAAATTTAAAAGAAATTTTAAAAAAGTAATTAGGATTTCTGTTTTGGATTCCTCAAAGATAGTTTAAATGTTTTAAAATAATAAAATTTAAAAGAAATTTTAAAAAAGTAATTAGGATTTCTGTTTTGATTTCCTTAAGGATAGTTTAAATGTTTTAAAATAATAAAATTTAAAAGAAATTTTAAAAAAGTAATTAGGATTTCTGTTTTGGATTCCTCAAGGATAGTTTAAATGTTTTAAAATAATAAAATTTAAAAGAAATTTTAAAAAAGTAATTACGATTTCTGTTTTGGATTCCTCAAGGATAGTTTAAATGTTTTAAAATAATAAAATTTAAAAGAAATTTTAAAAAAGTAATTAGGATTTCAGTTTTGGATTCCTCAAGGATAGTTTAAATGTTTTAAAATAATAAAATTTAAAACAAATTTAAAAAAAGTGATTTCTGTTTTGGATTCCTCAAGGATAGTTTAAATGTTTTAAAATAATAAAATTTAAAAGAAATTTTAAAAAAGTAATTAGGATTTCTGTTTTGCATTCCTCAAGGATAGTTTAAATGTTTTAAAATAATAAAATTTAAAAGAAATTTTAAAAAAGTAATTACGATTTCTGTTTTGGATTCCTCAAGGATAGTTTAAATGTTTTAAAATAATAAAATTTAAAAGAAATTTTAAAAAAGTAATTAGGATTTCTGTTTTGCATTCCTCAAGGATAGTTTAAATGTTTTAAAATAATAAAATTTAAAAGAAATTTTAAAAAAGTAATTACGATTTCTGTTTTGGATTCCTCAAGGATAGTTTAAATGTTTTAAAATTATAAAATTTAAAAGAAATTTTAAAAAAGTAATTACGATTTCAGTTTTGGATTCCTCAAGGATAGTTTAAATGTTTTAAAATAATAAAATTTAAAACAAATTTAAAAAAAGTGATTTCTGTTTTGGATTCCTCAAGGATAGTTTAAATGTTTTAAAATTATAAAATTTAAAAGAAATTTTAAAAAAGTAATTACGATTTCTGTTTTGGATTCCTCAAGGATAGTTTAAATGTTTTAAAATAATAAAATTTAAAACAAATTTAAAAAAAGTGATTTCTGTTTTGGATTCCTCAAGGATAGTTTAAATGTTTTAAAATTATAAAATTTAAAAGAAATTTTAAAAAAGTAATTACGATTTCTGTTTTTGATTCCTCAAGGATAGTTTAAATGTTTTAAAATAATAAAATTTAAAACAAATTTAAAAAAAGTGATTTCTGTTTTGGATTCCTCAAGGATAGTTTAAATGTTTTAAAATAATAAAATTTAAAACAAATTTAAAAAAAGTGATTTCTGTTTTGGATTCCTCAAGGATAGTTTAAATGTTTTAAAATAATAAAATTTAAAAGAAATTTTAAAAAAGTAATTATGATTTCTATTTTGGATTCCTCAAAGATAGTTTAAATGTTTTAAAATAATAAAATTTAAAAGAAATTTTAAAAAAGTAATTAGGATTTCTGTTTTGGATTCCTCAAGGATAGTTTAAATGTTTTAAAATAATAAAATTTAAAAGAAATTTTAAAAAAGTAATTAGGATTTCTGTTTTGAATTCCTTAAGGACAGTTTAAATGTTTTAAAATAATAAAATTTAAAACAAATTTAAAAAAAGTGATTTCTGTTTTGGATTCCTCAAGGATAGTTTAAATGTTTTAAAATTATAAAATTTAAAAGAAATTTTAAAAAAGTAATTACGATTTCTGTTTTGGATTCCTCAAGGATAGTTTAAATGTTTTAAAATAATAAAATTTAAAAGAAATTTAAAAAAAGTAATTAGGATTTCTGTTTTGAATTCCTTAAGGATAGTTTAAATATTTTAAAATAATAAAATTTAAAACAAATTTTAAAAAAGTGATTTCTGTTTTGGATTCTTCAAGGATAGTTTAAATGTTTTAAAATTATAAAATTTAAAAGAAATTTTAAAAAAGTAATTACGATTTCTGTTTTGGATTCCTCAATGATAGTTTAAATGTTTTAAAATAATAAAATTTAAAACAAATTTAAAAAAAGTGATTTCTGTTTTGGATTCCTCAAGGATAGTTTAAATGTTTTAAAATAATAAAATTTAAAAGAAATTTTAAAAAAGTAATTACGATTTCTGTTTTGGATTCCTCAATGGTAGTTTAAATGTTTTAAAATAATAAAATTTAAAACAAATTTAAAAAAAGTGATTTCTGTTTTGGATTCCTCAAGGATAGTTTAAATGTTTTAAAATTATAAAATTTAAAAGAAATTTTAAAAAAGTAATTACGATTTCTGTTTTGGATTCCTCAAGGATAGTTTAAATGTTTTAAAATTATAAAATTTAAAAGAAATTTTAAAAAAGTAATTAGGATTTCTGTTTTGCATTCCTCAAGGATAGTTTAAATGTTTTAAAATAATGAAATTTAAAAGAAATTTTAAAAAAGTAATTACGATTTCTGTTTTGGATTCCTCAAGGATAGTTTAAATGTTTTAAAATTATAAAATTTAAAAGAAATTTAAAAAAAGTAATTACGATTTCTGTTTTAGATTCCTCAAGGATAGTTTAAATGTTTTAAAATTATAAAATTTAAAAGAAATTTTAAAAAAGTAATTACGATTTCAGTTTTGGATTCCTCAAGAATAGTTTAAATGTTTTAAAATAATAAAATTTAAAACAAATTTAAAAAAAGTGATTTCTGTTTTGGATTCCTCAAGGATAGTTTAAATGTTTTAAAATAATAAAATTTAAAACAAATTTAAAAAAAGTGATTTCTGTTTTGGATTCCTCAAAGATAGTTTAAATGTTTTAAAATAATAAAATTTAAAAGAAATTTTAAAAAAGTAATTAGGATTTCTGTTTTGGATTCCTCAAGGATAGTTTAAATGTTTTAAAATTATAAAATTTAAAAGAAATTTTAAAAAAGTAATTAGAATTTCTGTTTTGCATTCCTCAAGGATAGTTTAAATGTTTTAAAATAATAAAATTTAAAAGAAATTTTAAAAAAGTAAATACGATTTCTGTTTTTGATTCCTCAAGGATAGTTTAAATGTTTTAAAATTATAAAATTTAAAAGAAATTTAAAAAAAGTAATTACGATTTCTGTTTTGGATTCCTCAAGGATAGTTTAAATGTTTTAAAATTATAAAATTTAAAAGAAATTTTAAAAAAGTAATTACGATTTCTGTTTTGGATTCCTCAAGGATAGTTTAAATGTTTTAAAATAATAAAATTTAAAACAAATTTAAAAAAAGTGATTTCTGTTTTGGATTCCTCAAGGATAGTTTAAATGTTTTAAAATAATAAAATTTAAAAGAAATTTTAAAAAAGTAATTATGATTTCTATTTTGGATTCCTCAAAGATAGTTTAAATGTTTTAAAATAATAAAATTTAAAAGAAATTTTAAAAAAGTAATTAGGATTTCTGTTTTGGATTCCTCAAGGATAGTTTAAATGTTTTAAAATAATAAAATTTAAAAGAAATTTTAAAAAAGTAATTAGGATTTCTGTTTTGAATTCCTTAAGGACAGTTTAAATGTTTTAAAATAATAAAATTTAAAACAAATTTAAAAAAAGTGATTTCTGTTTTGGATTCCTCAAGGATAGTTTAAATGTTTTAAAATTATAAAATTTAAAAGAAATTTTAAAAAAGTAATTACGATTTCTGTTTTGGATTCCTCAAGGATAGTTTAAATGTTTTAAAATAATAAAATTTAAAACAAATTTAAAAAAAGTGATTTCTGTTTTGGATTCCTCAAGGATAGTTTAAATGTTTTAAAATAATAAAATTTAAAAGAAATTTTAAAAAAGTAATTAGGATTTCTGTTTTGGATTCCTCAAAGATAGTTTAAATGTTTTAAAATAATAAAATTTAAAAGAAATTTTAAAAAAGTAATTAGGATTTCTGTTTTGAATTCCTTAAGGATAGTTTAAATGTTTTAAAATAATAAAATTCAAAAGAAATTTTAAAAAAGTAATTAGGATTTCTGTTTTGGATTCCTCAAGGATAGTTTAAATGTTTTAAAATAATAAAATTTAAAAGAAATTTTAAAAAAGTAATTACGATTTCTGTTTTGGATTCCTCAAGGATAGTTTAAATGTTTTAAAATAATAAAATTTAAAAGAAATTTTAAAAAAGTAATTAGGATTTCAGTTTTGGATTCCTCAAGGATAGTTTAAATGTTTTAAAATAATAAAATTTAAAACAAATTTAAAAAAAGTGATTTCTGTTTTGGATTCCTCAAGGATAGTTTAAATGTTTTAAAATAATAAAATTTAAAAGAAATTTTAAAAAAGTAATTAGGATTTCTGTTTTGCATTCCTCAAGGATAGTTTAAATGTTTTAAAATAATAAAATTTAAAAGAAATTTTAAAAAAGTAATTACGATTTCTGTTTTGGATTCCTCAAGGATAGTTTAAATGTTTTAAAATTATAAAATTTAAAAGAAATTTTAAAAAAGTAATTAGGATTTCTGTTTTGCATTCCTCAAGGATAGTTTAAATGTTTTAAAATAATAAAATTTAAAACAAATTTAAAAAAAGTGATTTCTGTTTTGGATTCCTCAAGGATAGTTTAAATGTTTTAAAATAATAAAATTTAAAAGAAATTTTAAAAAAGTAATTATGATTTCTATTTTGGATTCCTCAAAGATAGTTTAAATGTTTTAAAATAATAAAATTTAAAAGAAATTTTAAAAAAGTAATTAGGATTTCTGTTTTGGATTCCTCAAGGATAGTTTAAATGTTTTAAAATAATAAAATTTAAAAGAAATTTTAAAAAAGTAATTAGGATTTCTGTTTTGAATTCCTTAAGGACAGTTTAAATGTTTTAAAATAATAAAATTTAAAACAAATTTAAAAAAAGTGATTTCTGTTTTGGATTCCTCAAGGATAGTTTAAATGTTTTAAAATTATAAAATTTAAAAGAAATTTTAAAAAAGTAATTACGATTTCTGTTTTGGATTCCTCAAGGATAGTTTAAATGTTTTAAAATAATAAAATTTAAAACAAATTTAAAAAAAGTGATTTCTGTTTTGGATTCCTCAAGGATAGTTTAAATGTTTTAAAATAATAAAATTTAAAAGAAATTTTAAAAAAGTAATTAGGATTTCTATTTTGGATTCCTCAAAGATAGTTTAAATGTTTTAAAATAATAAAATTTAAAAGAAATTTTAAAAAAGTAATTAGGATTTCTGTTTTGGATTCCTCAAGGATAGTTTAAATGTTTTAAAATAATAAAATTTAAAAGAAATTTTAAAAAAGTAATTAGGATTTCTGTTTTGGATTCCTCAAAGATAGTTTAAATGTTTTAAAATAATAAAATTTAAAAGAAATTTTAAAAAAGTAATTAGGATTTCTGTTTTGAATTCCTTAAGGATAGTTTAAATGTTTTAAAATAATAAAATTTAAAAGAAATTTTAAAAAAGTAATTACGATTTCTGTTTTGGATTCCTCAAGGATAGTTTAAATGTTTTAAAATAATAAAATTTAAAAGAAATTTTAAAAAAGTAATTACGATTTCTGTTTTGGATTCCTCAAGGATAGTTTAAATGTTTTAAAATAATAAAATTTAAAAGAAATTTTAAAAAAGTAATTAGGATTTCAGTTTTGGATTCCTCAAGGATAGTTTAAATGTTTTAAAATAATAAAATTTAAAACAAATTTAAAAAAAGTGATTTCTGTTTTGGATTCCTCAAGGATAGTTTAAATGTTTTAAAATAATAAAATTTAAAAGAAATTTTAAAAAAGTAATTAGGATTTCTGTTTTGCATTCCTCAAGGATAGTTTAAATGTTTTAAAATAATAAAATTTAAAAGAAATTTTAAAAAAGTAATTACGATTTCTGTTTTGGATTCCTCAAGGATAGTTTAAATGTTTTAAAATTATAAAATTTAAAAGAAATTTTAAAAAAGTAATTAGGATTTCTGTTTTGCATTCCTCAAGGATAGTTTAAATGTTTTAAAATAATAAAATTTAAAACAAATTTAAAAAAAGTAATTACGATTTCTGTTTTGGATTCCTCAAGGATAGTTTAAATGTTTTAAAATTATAAAATTTAAAAGAAATTTTAAAAAAGTAATTACGATTTCTGTTTTGGATTCCTCAAGGATAGTTTAAATGTTTTAAAATAATAAAATTTAAAACAAATTTAAAAAAAGTGATTTCTGTTTTGGATTCTTCAAGGATAGTTTAAATGTTTTAAAATTATAAAATTTAAAAGAAATTTTAAAAAAGTAATTACGATTTCTGTTTTGGATTCCTCAAGGATAGTTTAAATGTTTTAAAATAATAAAATTTAAAAGAAATTTTAAAAAAGTAATTAGGATTTCAGTTTTGGATTCCTCAAGGATAGTTTAAATGTTTTAAAATAATAAAATTTAAAACAAATTTAAAAAAAGTGATTTCTGTTTTGGATTCCTCAAGGATAGTTTAAATGTTTTAAAATAATAAAATTTAAAAGAAATTTTAAAAAAGTAATTACGATTTCTGTTTTGCATTCCTCAAGGATAGTTTAAATGTTTTAAAATAATAAAATTTAAAAGAAATTTTAAAAAAGTAATTACGATTTCTGTTTTGGATTCCTCAAGGATAGTTTAAATGTTTTAAAATTATAAAATTTAAAAGAAATTTTAAAAAAGTAATTAGGATTTCTGTTTTGCATTCCTCAAGGATAGTTTAAATGTTTTAAAATAATAAAATTTAAAACAAATTTAAAAAAAGTAATTACGATTTCTGTTTTTGATTCCTCAATGATAGTTTAAATGTTTTAAAATAATAAAATTTAAAACAAATTTAAAAAAAGTGATTTCTGTTTTGGATTCCTCAAGGATAGTTTAAATGTTTTAAAATAATAAAATTTAAAACAAATTTAAAAAAAGTGATTTCTGTTTTGGATTCTTCAAGGATAGTTTAAATGTTTTAAAATTATAAAATTTAAAAGAAATTTTAAAAAAGTAATTACGATTTCTGTTTTGGATTCCTCAATGATAGTTTAAATGTTTTAAAATAATAAAATTTAAAACAAATTTAAAAAAAGTGATTTCTGTTTTGGATTCCTCAAGGATAGTTTAAATGTTTTAAAATAATAAAATTTAAAAGAAATTTTAAAAAAGTAATTACGATTTCTGTTTTGGATTCCTCAATGGTAGTTTAAATGTTTTAAAATAATAAAATTTAAAACAAATTTAAAAAAAGTGATTTCTGTTTTGGATTCCTCAAGGATAGTTTAAATGTTTTAAAATTATAAAATTTAAAAGAAATTTTAAAAAAGTAATTACGATTTCTGTTTTGGATTCCTCAAGGATAGTTTAAATGTTTTAAAATTATAAAATTTAAAAGAAATTTTAAAAAAGTAATTAGGATTTCTGTTTTGCATTCCTCAAGGATAGTTTAAATGTTTTAAAATAATGAAATTTAAAAGAAATTTTAAAAAAGTAATTACGATTTCTGTTTTGGATTCCTCAAGGATAGTTTAAATGTTTTAAAATTATAAAATTTAAAAGAAATTTAAAAAAAGTAATTACGATTTCTGTTTTGGATTCCTCAAGGATAGTTTAAATGTTTTAAAATTATAAAATTTAAAAGAAATTTTAAAAAAGTAATTACGATTTCTGTTTTGGATTCCTCAAGAATAGTTTAAATGTTTTAAAATAATAAAATTTAAAACAAATTTAAAAAAAGTGATTTCTGTTTTGGATTCCTCAAGGATAGTTTAAATGTTTTAAAATAATAAAATTTAAAACAAATTTAAAAAAAGTGATTTCTGTTTTGGATTCCTCAAAGATAGTTTAAATGTTTTAAAATAATAAAATTTAAAAGAAATTTTAAAAAAGTAATTAGGATTTCTGTTTTGGATTCCTTAAGGATAGTTTAAATGTTTTAAAATTATAAAATTTAAAAGAAATTTTAAAAAAGTAATTAGAATTTCTGTTTTGCATTCCTCAAGGATAGTTTAAATGTTTTAAAATAATAAAATTTAAAAGAAATTTTAAAAAAGTAAATACGATTTCTGTTTTTGATTCCTCAAGGATAGTTTAAATGTTTTAAAATTATAAAATTTAAAAGAAATTTAAAAAAAGTAATTACGATTTCTGTTTTGGATTCCTCAAGGATAGTTTAAATGTTTTAAAATTATAAAATTTAAAAGAAATTTTAAAAAAGTAATTACGATTTCTGTTTTGGATTCCTCAAGGATAGTTTAAATGTTTTAAAATAATAAAATTTAAAACAAATTTAAAAAAAGTGATTTCTGTTTTGGATTCCTCAAGGATAGTTTAAATGTTTTAAAATAATAAAATTTAAAAGAAATTTTAAAAAAGTAATTATGATTTCTATTTTGGATTCCTCAAAGATAGTTTAAATGTTTTAAAATAATAAAATTTAAAAGAAATTTTAAAAAAGTAATTAGGATTTCTGTTTTGGATTCCTCAAGGATAGTTTAAATGTTTTAAAATAATAAAATTTAAAAGAAATTTTAAAAAAGTAATTAGGATTTCTGTTTTGAATTCCTTAAGGACAGTTTAAATGTTTTAAAATAATAAAATTTAAAACAAATTTAAAAAAAGTGATTTCTGTTTTGGATTCCTCAAGGATAGTTTAAATGTTTTAAAATTATAAAATTTAAAAGAAATTTTAAAAAAGTAATTATGATTTCTGTTTTGGATTCCTCAAAGATAGTTTAAATGTTTTAAAATAATAAAATTTAAAAGAAATTTTAAAAAAGTAATTACGATTTCCTCAAGGATAGTTTAAATGTTTTAAAATTATAAAATTTAAAAGAAATTTTAAAAAAGTAATTACGATTTCTGTTTTGGATTCCTCAAGGATAGTTTAAATGTTTTAAAATAATAAAATTTAAAACAAATTTAAAAAAAGTGATTTCTGTTTTGGATTCCTCAAGGATAGTTTAAATGTTTTAAAATAATAAAATTTAAAAGAAATTTTAAAAAAGTAATTAGGATTTCTGTTTTGGATTCCTCAACGATAGTTTAAATGTTTTAAAATAATAAAATTTAAAAGAAATTTTAAAAAAGTAATTAGGATTTCTGTTTTGAATTCCTTAAGGATAGTTTAAATGTTTTAAAATAATAAAATTTAAAAGAAATTTTAAAAAAGTAATTAGGATTTCTGTTTTGGATTCCTCAAGGATAGTTTAAATGTTTTAAAATAATAAAATTTAAAAGAAATTTTAAAAAAGTAATTACGATTTCTGTTTTGGATTCCTCAAGGATAGTTTAAATGTTTTAAAATAATAAAATTTAAAAGAAATTTTAAAAAAGTAATTAGGATTTCAGTTTTGGATTCCTCAAGGATAGTTTAAATGTTTTAAAATAATAAAATTTAAAACAAATTTAAAAAAAGTGATTTCTGTTTTGGATTCCTCAAGGATAGTTTAAATGTTTTAAAATAATAAAATTTAAAAGAAATTTTAAAAAAGTAATTAGGATTTCTGTTTTGCATTCCTCAAGGATAGTTTAAATGTTTTAAAATAATAAAATTTAAAAGAAATTTTAAAAAAGTAATTACGATTTCTGTTTTGGATTCCTCAAGGATAGTTTAAATGTTTTAAAATTATAAAATTTAAAAGAAATTTTAAAAAAGTAATTAGGATTTCTGTTTTGCATTCCTCAAGGATAGTTTAAATGTTTTAAAATAATAAAATTTAAAACAAATTTAAAAAAAGTGATTTCTGTTTTGGATTCCTCAAGGATAGTTTAAATGTTTTAAAATAATAAAATTTAAAAGAAATTTTAAAAAAGTAATTATGATTTCTATTTTGGATTCCTCAAAGATAGTTTAAATGTTTTAAAATAATAAAATTTAAAAGAAATTTTAAAAAAGTAATTAGGATTTCTGTTTTGGATTCCTCAAGGATAGTTTAAATGTTTTAAAATAATAAAATTTAAAAGAAATTTTAAAAAAGTAATTAGGATTTCTGTTTTGAATTCCTTAAGGACAGTTTAAATGTTTTAAAATAATAAAATTTAAAACAAATTTAAAAAAAGTGATTTCTGTTTTGGATTCCTCAAGGATAGTTTAAATGTTTTAAAATTATAAAATTTAAAAGAAATTTTAAAAAAGTAATTACGATTTCTGTTTTGGATTCCTCAAGGATAGTTTAAATGTTTTAAAATAATAAAATTTAAAACAAATTTAAAAAAAGTGATTTCTGTTTTGGATTCTTCAAGGATAGTTTAAATGTTTTAAAATAATAAAATTTAAAAGAAATTTTAAAAAAGTAATTATGATTTCTATTTTGGATTCCTCAAAGATAGTTTAAATGTTTTAAAATAATAAAATTTAAAAGAAATTTTAAAAAAGTAATTAGGATTTCTGTTTTGGATTCCTCAAGGATAGTTTAAATGTTTTAAAATAATAAAATTTAAAAGAAATTTTAAAAAAGTAATTAGGATTTCTGTTTTGGATTCCTCAAAGATAGTTTAAATGTTTTAAAATAATAAAATTTAAAAGAAATTTTAAAAAAGTAATTAGGATTTCTGTTTTGAATTCCTTAAGGATAGTTTAAATGTTTTAAAATAATAAAATTTAAAAGAAATTTTAAAAAAGTAATTAGGATTTCTGTTTTGGATTCCTCAAGGATAGTTTAAATGTTTTAAAATAATAAAATTTAAAAGAAATTTTAAAAAAGTAATTACGATTTCTGTTTTGGATTCCTCAAGGATAGTTTAAATGTTTTAAAATAATAAAATTTAAAAGAAATTTTAAAAAAGTAATTAGGATTTCAGTTTTGGATTCCTCAAGGATAGTTTAAATGTTTTAAAATAATAAAATTTAAAACAAATTTAAAAAAAGTGATTTCTGTTTTGGATTCCTCAAGGATAGTTTAAATGTTTTAAAAGAATAAAATTTAAAAGAAATTTTAAAAAAGTAATTAGGATTTCTGTTTTGCATTCCTCAAGGATAGTTTAAATGTTTTAAAATAATAAAATTTAAAAGAAATTTTAAAAAAGTAATTACGATTTCTGTTTTGGATTCCTCAAGGATAGTTTAAATGTTTTAAAATTATAAAATTTAAAAGAAATTTTAAAAAAGTAATTAGGATTTCTGTTTTGCATTCCTCAAGGATAGTTTAAATGTTTTAAAATAATAAAATTTAAAACAAATTTAAAAAAAGTAATTACGATTTCTGTTTTGGATTCCTCAAGGATAGTTTAAATGTTTTAAAATTATAAAATTTAAAAGAAATTTTAAAAAAGTAATTACGATTTCTGTTTTGGATTCCTCAAGGATAGTTTAAATGTTTTAAAATAATAAAATTTAAAACAAATTTAAAAAAAGTGATTTCTGTTTTGGATTCCTCAAGGATAGTTTAAATGTTTTAAAATTTTAAAATTTAAAAGAAATTTTAAAAAAGTAATTACGATTTCTGTTTTGGATTCCTCAAGGATAGTTTAAATGTTTTAAAATAATAAAATTTAAAACAAATTTAAAAAAAGTGATTTCTGTTTTGGATTCCTCAACGATAGTTTAAATGTTTTAAAATAATAAAATTTAAAAGAAATTTTAAAAAAGTAATTAGGATTTCTGTTTTGGATTCCTCAAAGATAGTTTAAATGTTTTAAAATAATAAAATTTAAAAGAAATTTTAAAAAAGTAATTAGGATTTCTGTTTTGAATTCCTTAAGGATAGTTTAAATGTTTTAAAATAATAAAATTTAAAAGAAATTTTAAAAAAGTAATTAGGATTTCTGTTTTGGATTCCTCAAGGATAGTTTAAATGTTTTAAAATAATAAAATTTAAAAGAAATTTTAAAAAAGTAATTACGATTTCTGTTTTGGATTCCTCAAGGATAGTTTAAATGTTTTAAAATAATAAAATTTAAAAGAAATTTTAAAAAAGTAATTAGGATTTCAGTTTTGGATTCCTCAAGGATAGTTTAAATGTTTTAAAATAATAAAATTTAAAACAAATTTAAAAAAAGTGATTTCTGTTTTGGATTCCTCAAGGATAGTTTAAATGTTTTAAAATAATAAAATTTAAAAGAAATTTTAAAAAAGTAATTAGGATTTCTGTTTTGGATTCCTCAAGGATAGTTTAAATGTTTTAAAATAATAAAATTTAAAAGAAATTTTAAAAAAGTAATTACGATTTCTGTTTTGGATTCCTCAAGGATAGTTTAAATGTTTTAAAATAATAAAATTTAAAAGAAATTTTAAAAAAGTAATTAGGATTTCAGTTTTGGATTCCTCAAGGATAGTTTAAATGTTTTAAAATAATAAAATTTAAAACAAATTTAAAAAAAGTGATTTCTGTTTTGGATTCCTCAAGGATAGTTTAAATGTTTTAAAATAATAAAATTTAAAAGAAATTTTAAAAAAGTAATTAGGATTTCTGTTTTGCATTCCTCAAGGATAGTTTAAATGTTTTAAAATAATAAAATTTAAAAGAAATTTTAAAAAAGTAATTACGATTTCTGTTTTGGATTCCTCAAGGATAGTTTAAATGTTTTAAAATTATAAAATTTAAAAGAAATTTTAAAAAAGTAATTAGGATTTCTGTTTTGCATTCCTCAAGGATAGTTTAAATGTTTTAAAATAATATAATTTAAAACAAATTTAAAAAAAGTAATTACGATTTCTGTTTTGGATTCCTCAAGGATAGTTTAAATGTTTTAAAATTATAAAATTTAAAAGAAATTTTAAAAAAGTAATTACGATTTCTGTTTTGGATTCCTCAAGGATAGTTTAAATGTTTTAAAATAATAAAATTTAAAACAAATTTAAAAAAAGTGTTTTCTGTTTTGGATTCCTCAAGGATAGTTTAAATGTTTTAAAATAATAAAATTTAAAAGAAATTTTAAAAAAGTAATTATGATTTCTATTTTGGATTCCTCAAAGATAGTTTAAATGTTTTAAAATAATAAAATTTAAAAGAAATTTTAAAAAAGTAATTAGGATTTCTGTTTTGGATTCCTCAAGGATAGTTTAAATGTTTTAAAATAATAAAATTTAAAAGAAATTTTAAAAAAGTAATTAGGATTTCTGTTTTGAATTCCTTAAGGACAGTTTAAATGTTTTAAAATAATAAAATTTAAAACAAATTTAAAAAAAGTGATTTCTGTTTTGGATTCCTCAAGGATAGTTTAAATGTTTTAAAATTATAAAATTTAAAAGAAATTTTAAAAAAGTAATTACGATTTCTGTTTTGGATTCCTCAAGGATAGTTTAAATGTTTTAAAATAATAAAATTTAAAACAAATTTAAAAAAAGTGATTTCTGTTTTGGATTCCTCAAGGATAGTTTAAATGTTTTAAAATAATAAAATTTAAAAGAAATTTTAAAAAAGTAATTATGATTTCTATTTTGGATTCCTCAAAGATAGTTTAAATGTTTTAAAATAATAAAATTTAAAAGAAATTTTAAAAAAGTAATTAGGATTTCTGTTTTGGATTCCTCAAGGATAGTTTAAATGTTTTAAAATAATAAAATTTAAAAGAAATTTTAAAAAAGTAATTAGGATTTCTGTTTTGGATTCCTCAAAGATAGTTTAAATGTTTTAAAATAATAAAATTTAAAAGAAATTTTAAAAAAGTAATTAGGATTTCTGTTTTGAATTCCTTAAGGATAGTTTAAATGTTTTAAAATAATAAAATTTAAAAGAAATTTTAAAAAAGTAATTAGGATTTCTGTTTTGGATTCCTCAAGGATAGTTTAAATGTTTTAAAATAATAAAATTTAAAAGAAATTTTAAAAAAGTAATTACGATTTCTGTTTTGGATTCCTCAAGGATAGTTTAAATGTTTTAAAATAATAAAATTTAAAAGAAATTTTAAAAAAGTAATTAGGATTTCAGTTTTGGATTCCTCAAGGATAGTTTAAATGTTTTAAAATAATAAAATTTAAAACAAATTTAAAAAAAGTGATTTCTGTTTTGGATTCCTCAAGGATAGTTTAAATGTTTTAAAATAATAAAATTTAAAAGAAATTTTAAAAAAGTAATTAGGATTTCTGTTTTGCATTCCTCAAGGATAGTTTAAATGTTTTAAAATAATAAAATTTAAAAGAAATTTTAAAAAAGTAATTACGATTTCTGTTTTGGATTCCTCAAGGATAGTTTAAATGTTTTAAAATTATAAAATTTAAAAGAAATTTTAAAAAAGTAATTAGGATTTCTGTTTTGCATTCCTCAAGGATAGTTTAAATGTTTTAAAATAATAAAATTTAAAACAAATTTAAAAAAAGTAATTACGATTTCTGTTTTGGATTCCTCAAGGATAGTTTAAATGTTTTAAAATTATAAAATTTAAAAGAAATTTTAAAAAAGTAATTACGATTTCTGTTTTGGATTCCTCAAGGATAGTTTAAATGTTTTAAAATAATAAAATTTAAAACAAATTTAAAAAAAGTGATTTCTGTTTTGGATTCCTCAAGGATAGTTTAAATGTTTTAAAATTATAAAATTTAAAAGAAATTTTAAAAAAGTAATTACGATTTCTGTTTTGGATTCCTCAAGGATAGTTTAAATGTTTTAAAATAATAAAATTTAAAACAAATTTAAAAAAAGTGATTTCTGTTTTGGATTCCTCAACGATAGTTTAAATGTTTTAAAATAATAAAATTTAAAAGAAATTTTAAAAAAGTAATTAGGATTTCTGTTTTGGATTCCTCAAAGATAGTTTAAATGTTTTAAAATAATAAAATTTAAAAGAAATTTTAAAAAAGTAATTAGGATTTCTGTTTTGCATTCCTTAAGGATAGTTTAAATGTTTTAAAATAATAAAATTTAAAAGAAATTTTAAAAAAGTAATTAGGATTTCTGTTTTGGATTCCTCAAGGATAGTTTAAATGTTTTAAAATAATAAAATTTAAAAGAAATTTTAAAAAAGTAATTACGATTTCTGTTTTGGATTCCTCAAGGATAGTTTAAATGTTTTAAAATAATAAAATTTAAAAGAAATTTTAAAAAAGTAATTAGGATTTCAGTTTTGGATTCCTCAAGGATAGTTTAAATGTTTTAAAATAATAAAATTTAAAACAAATTTAAAAAAAGTGATTTCTGTTTTGGATTCCTCAAGGATAGTTTAAATGTTTTAAAATAATAAAATTTAAAAGAAATTTTAAAAAAGTAATTAGGATTTCTGTTTTGCATTCCTCAAGGATAGTTTAAATGTTTTAAAATAATAAAATTTAAAAGAAATTTTAAAAAAGTAATTACGATTTCTGTTTTGGATTCCTCAAGGATAGTTTAAATGTTTTAAAATTATAAAATTTAAAAGAAATTTTAAAAAAGTAATTAGGATTTCTGTTTTGCATTCCTCAAGGATAGTTTAAATGTTTTAAAATAATAAAATTTAAAACAAATTTAAAAAAAGTAATTACGATTTCTGTTTTGGATTCCTCAAGGATAGTTTAAATGTTTTAAAATTATAAAATTTAAAAGAAATTTTAAAAAAGTAATTACGATTTCTGTTTTGGATTCCTCAAGGATAGTTTAAATGTTTTAAAATAATAAAATTTAAAACAAATTTAAAAAAAGTGATTTCTGTTTTGGATTCCTCAAGGATAGTTTAAATGTTTTAAAATTATAAAATTTAAAAGAAATTTTAAAAAAGTAATTACGATTTCTGTTTTGGATTCCTCAAGGATAGTTTAAATGTTTTAAAATAATAAAATTTAAAACAAATTTAAAAAAAGTGATTTCTGTTTTGGATTCCTCAACGATAGTTTAAATGTTTTAAAATAATAAAATTTAAAAGAAATTTTAAAAAAGTAATTAGGATTTCTGTTTTGGATTCCTCAAAGATAGTTTAAATGTTTTAAAATAATAAAATTTAAAAGAAATTTTAAAAAAGTAATTAGGATTTCTGTTTTGAATTCCTTAAGGATAGTTTAAATGTTTTAAAATAATAAAATTTAAAAGAAATTTTAAAAAAGTAATTAGGATTTCTGTTTTGGATTCCTCAAGGATAGTTTAAATGTTTTAAAATAATAAAATTTAAAAGAAATTTTAAAAAAGTAATTACGATTTCTGTTTTGGATTCCTCAAGGATAGTTTAAATGTTTTAAAATAATAAAATTTAAAAGAAATTTTAAAAAAGTAATTAGGATTTCAGTTTTGGATTCCTCAAGGATAGTTTAAATGTTTTAAAATAATAAAATTTAAAACAAATTTAAAAAAAGTGATTTCTGTTTTGGATTCCTCAAGGATAGTTTAAATGTTTTAAAATAATAAAATTTAAAAGAAATTTTAAAAAAGTAATTAGGATTTCTGTTTTGGATTCCTCAAGGATAGTTTAAATGTTTTAAAATAATAAAATTTAAAAGAAATTTTTAAAAAGTAATTACGATTTCTGTTTTGGATTCCTCAAGGATAGTTTAAATGTTTTAAAATAATAAAATTTAAAAGAAATTTTAAAAAAGTAATTAGGATTTCAGTTTTGGATTCCTCAAGGATAGTTTAAATGTTTTAAAATAATAAAATTTAAAACAAATTTAAAAAAAGTGATTTCTGTTTTGGATTCCTCAAGGATAGTTTAAATGTTTTAAAATAATAAAATTTAAAAGAAATTTTAAAAAAGTAATTAGGATTTCTGTTTTGCATTCCTCAAGGATAGTTTAAATGTTTTAAAATAATAAAATTTAAAAGAAATTTTAAAAAAGTAATTACGATTTCTGTTTTGGATTCCTCAAGGATAGTTTAAATGTTTTAAAATAATAAAATTTAAAAGAAATTTTAAAAAAGTAATTAGGATTTCAGTTTTGGATTCCTCAAGGATAGTTTAAATGTTTTAAAATAATAAAATTTAAAACAAATTTAAAAAAAGTGATTTCTGTTTTGGATTCCTCAAGGATAGTTTAAATGTTTTAAAATAATAAAATTTAAAAGAAATTTTAAAAAAGTAATTAGGATTTCTGTTTTGCATTCCTCAAGGATAGTTTAAATGTTTTAAAATAATAAAATTTAAAAGAAATTTTAAAAAAGTAATTACGATTTCTGTTTTGGATTCCTCAAGGATAGTTTAAATGTTTTAAAATTATAAAATTTAAAAGAAATTTTAAAAAAGTAATTAGGATTTCTGTTTTGCATTCCTCAAGGATAGTTTAAATGTTTTAAAATAATAAAATTTAAAACAAATTTAAAAAAAGTAATTACGATTTCTGTTTTGGATTCCTCAAGGATAGTTTAAATGTTTTAAAATTATAAAATTTAAAAGAAATTTTAAAAAAGTAATTACGATTTCTGTTTTGGATTCCTCAAGGATAGTTTAAATGTTTTAAAATTATAAAATTTAAAAGAAATTTTAAAAAAGTAATTACGATTTCTGTTTTGGATTCCTCAAGGATAGTTTAAATGTTTTAAAATAATAAAATTTAAAACAAATTTAAAAAAAGTGATTTCTGTTTTGGATTCCTCAAGGATAGTTTAAATGTTTTAAAATTATAAAATTTAAAAGAAATTTTAAAAAAGTAATTAGGATTTCTGTTTTGCATTCCTCAAGGATAGTTTAAATGTTTTAAAATAATAAAATTTAAAAGAAATTTTAAAAAAGTAATTACGATTTCTGTTTTGGATTCCTCAAGGATAGTTTAAATGTTTTAAAATAATAAAATTTAAAACAAATTTAAAAAAAGTGATTTCTGTTTTGGATTCCTCAAGGATAGTTTAAATGTTTTAAAATTATAAAATTTAAAAGAAATTTTAAAAAAGTAATTACGATTTCTGTTTTGGATTCCTCAAGGATAGTTTAAATGTTTTAAAATAATAAAATTTAAAACAAATTTAAAAAAAGTGATTTCTGTTTTGGATTCCTCAAGGATAGTTTAAATGTTTTAAAATTATAAAATTTAAAAGAAATTTTAAAAAAGTAATTACGATTTCTGTGTTGGATTCCTCAAGGATAGTTTAAATGTTTTAAAATAATAAAATTTAAAACAAATTTAAAAAAAGTGATTTCTGTTTTGGATTCCTCAAGGATAGTTTAAATGTTTTAAAATTATAAAATTTAAAAGAAATTTTAAAAAAGTAATTACGATTTCTGTTTTGGATTCCTCAAGGATAGTTTAAATGTTTTAAAATAATAAAATTTAAAACAAATTTAAAAAAAGTGATTTCTGTTTTGGATTCCTCAAGGATAGTTTAAATGTTTTAAAATTATAAAATTTAAAAGAAATTTTAAAAAAGTAATTAGGATTTCTGTTTTGCATTCCTCAAGGATAGTTTAAATGTTTTAAAATAATAAAATTTAAAAGAAATTTTAAAAAAGTAATTACGATTTCTGTTTTGGATTCCTCAAGGATAGTTTAAATGTTTTAAAATAATAAAATTTAAAACAAATTTAAAAAAAGTGATTTCTGTTTTGGATTCCTCAAGGATAGTTTAAATGTTTTAAAATTATAAAATTTAAAAGAAATTTTAAAAAAGTAATTACGATTTCTGTTTTGGATTCCTCAAGGATAGTTTAAATGTTTTAAAATAATAAAATTTAAAACAAATTTAAAAAAAGTGATTTCTGTTTTGGATTCCTCAAGGATAGTTTAAATGTTTTAAAATTATAAAATTTAAAAGAAATTTTAAAAAAGTAATTACGATTTCTGTGTTGGATTCCTCAAGGATAGTTTAAATGTTTTAAAATAATAAAATTTAAAACAAATTTAAAAAAAGTGATTTCTGTTTTGGATTCCTCAAGGATAGTTTAAATGTTTTAAAATAATAAAATTTAAAAGAAATTTTAAAAAAGTAATTATGATTTCTGTTTTGGATTCCTCAATGATAGTTTAAATGTTTTAAAATAATAAAATTTAAAAGAAATTTTAAAAAAGTAATTAGGATTTCTGTTTTGGATTCCTCAAGGATAGTTTAAATTTTTTAAAATAATAAAATTTAAAACAAATTTAAAAAAAGTAATTAGGATTTCTGTTTTGAATTCCTTAAGGATAGTTTAAATGTTTTAAAATAATAAAATTTAAAACAAATTTAAAAAAAGTGATTTCTATTTTGGATTCTTCAAGGATAGTTGAAATGTTTTAAAATTATAAAATTTAAAAGAAATTTTAAAAAAGTAATTACGATTTCTGTTTTGGATTCCTCAATGATAGTTTAAATGTTTTAAAATAATAAAATTTAAAACAAATTTAAAAAAACTGATTTCCGTTTTGGATTCCTCAAGGATAGTTTAAATGTTTTAAAATAATAAAATTTAAAAGAAATTTTAAAAAAGTAATTACGATTTCTGTTTTGGATTCCTCAACGATAGTTTAAATGTTTTAAAATAATAAAATTTAAAACAAATTTAAAAAAAGTGATTTCTGTTTTGGATTCCTCAAGGATAGTTTAAATGTTTTAAAATTATAAAATTTAAAAGAAATTTTAAAAAAGTAATTACGATTTCTGTTTTGGATTCCTCAAGGATAGTTTAAATGTTTTAAAATTATAAAATTTAAAAAAAGTGATTTCTGTTTTGGATTCCTCAAGGATAGTTTAAATGTTTTAAAATTATAAAATTTAAAAGAAATTTTAAAAAAGTAATTACGATTTCTGTTTTGGATTCCTCAAGGATAGTTTAAATGTTTTAAAATTATAAAATTTAAAAGAAATTTTAAAAAAGTAATTAGGATTTCTGTTTTGGATTCCTCAAGGATAGTTTAAATGTTTTAAAATAATAAAATTTAAAAGAAATTTTAAAAAAGTAATTATGATTTCTGTTTTGGATTCCTCAACGATAGTTTAAATGTTTTAAAATAATAAAATTTAAAAGAAATTTTAAAAAAGTAATTATGATTTCTGTTTTGGATTCCTCAAAGATAGTTTAAATGTTTTAAAATAATAAAATTTAAAAGAAATTTTAAAAAAGTAATTATGATTTCTGTTTTGGATTCCTCAAAGATAGTTTAAATGTTTTAAAATAATAAAATTTAAAAGAAATTTTAAAAAAGTAATTAGGATTTCTGTTTTGGATTCCTCAAGGATAGTTTAAATGTTTTAAAATAATAAAATTTAAAACAAATTTAAAAAAAGTAATTAGGATTTCTGTTTTGAATTCCTTAAGGATAGTTTAAATGTTTTAAAATAATAAAATTTAAAACAAATTTAAAAAAAGTGATTTCTATTTTGGATTCTTCAAGGATAGTTGAAATGTTTTAAAATTATAAAATTTAAAAGAAATTTTAAAAAAGTAATTACGATTTCTGTTTTGGATTCCTCAAGGATAGTTTAAATGTTTTAAAATAATAAAATTTAAAACAAATTTAAAAAAAGTGATTTCTGTTTTGGATTCCTCAAGGATAGTTTAAATGTTTTAAAATTATAAAATTTAAAAGAAATTTTAAAAAAGTAATTACGATTTCTGTTTTGGATTCCTAAAGGATAGTTTAAATGTTTTAAAATAATAAAATTTAAAACAAATTTAAAAAAAGTGATTTCTGTTTTGGATTCCTCAAGGATAGTTTAAATGTTTTAAAATAATAAAATTTAAAAGAAATTTTAAAAAAGTAATTACGATTTCTGTTTTGGATTCCTCAAGGATAGTTTAAATGTTTTAAAATTATAAAATTTAAAAGAAATTTTCAAAAAGTAATTAGGATTTCTGTTTTGCATTCCTCAAGGATAGTTTAAATGTTTTAAAATTATAAAATTTAAAAGAAATTTTAAAAAAGTAATTACGATTTATGTTTTTGATTCCTCAAGGATAGTTTAAATGTTTTAAAATAATAAAATTTAAAACAAATTTAAAAAAAGTGATTTCTGTTTTGGATTCCTCAAGGATAGTTTAAATGTTTTAAAATTATAAAATTTAAAAGAAATTTTAAAAAAGTAATTACGATTTCTGTTTTGGATTCCTCAAGGATAGTTTAAATGTTTTAAAATAATAAAATTTAAAAGAAATTTTAAAAAAGTAATTAGGATTTTTGTTTTGAATTCCTTAAGGATAGTTTAAATGTTTTAAAATAATAAAATTTAAAACAAATTTAAAAAAAGTGATTTCTGTTTTGGATTCCTGAAGGATAGTTTAAATGTTTTAAAATAATAAAATTTAAAAGAAATTTTAAAAAAGTAATTAGGATTTGTGTTTTGAATTCCTTAAGAATAGTTTAAATGTTTTAAAATAATAAAATTTAAAACAAATTTAAAAAAAAGTGATTTCTGTTTTGGATTCTTCAAGGATAGTTTAAATGTTTTAAAATTATAAAATTTAAAAGAAATTTTAAAAAAGTAATTACGATTTCTGTTTTGGATTCCTCAAGGATAGTTTAAATGTTTTAAAATAATAAAATTTAAAACAAATTTAAAAAAAGTGATTTCTGTTTTGGATTCCTCAAGGATAGTTTAAATGTTTTAAAATAATAAAATTTAAAAGAAATTTTAAAAAAGTAATTACGATTTCTGTTTTGGATTCCTCAAGGATAGTTTAAATGTTTTAAAATAATAAAATTTAAAAGAAATTTTAAAAAAGTAATTAGGATTTTTGTTTTGAATTCCTTAAGGATAGTTTAAATGTTTTAAAATAATAAAATTTAAAACAAATTTAAAAAAAGTGATTTCTGTTTTGGATTCCTGAAGGATAGTTTAAATGTTTTAAAATAATAAAATTTAAAAGAAATTTTAAAAAAGTAATTAGGATTTGTGTTTTGAATTCCTTAAGGATAGTTTAAATGTTTTAAAATAATAAAATTTAAAACAAATTTAAAAAAAAGTGATTTCTGTTTTGGATTCTTCAAGGATAGTTTAAATGTTTTAAAATTATAAAATTTAAAAGAAATTTTAAAAAAGTAATTACGATTTCTGTTTTGGATTCCTCAATGATAGTTTAAATGTTTTAAAATAATAAAATTTAAAACAAATTTAAAAAAAGTGATTTCTGTTTTGGATTCCTCAAGGATAGTTTAAATGTTTTAAAATAATAAAATTTAAAAAAAATTTTAAAAAAGTAATTATGATTTCTGTATTGGATTCCTCAAGGATAGTTTAAATGTTGTAAAATTATAAAATTTAAAAGAAATTTTAAAAAAGTAATTACGATTTCTGTTTTGGATTCCTCAAGGATAGTTTAAATGTTTTAAAATAATAAAATTTAAAACAAATTTAAAAAAAGTGATTTCTGTTTTGCATTCCTCAAGGATAGTTTAAATGTTTTAAAATTATAAAATTTAAAAGAAATTTTAAAAAAGTAATTACGATTTCTGTTTTGGATTCCTCAAGGATAGTTTAAATGTTTTAAAATAATAAAATTTAAAACAAATTTAAAAAAAGTGATTTCTGTTTTGGATTCCTCAAGGATAGTTTAAATGTTTTAAAATTATAAAATTTAAAAGAAATTTTAAAAAAGTAATTACGATTTCTGTTTTGGATTCCTCAAGGATAGTTTAAATGTTTTAAAATAATAAAATTTAAAACAAATTTAAAAAAAGTGATTTCTGTTTTGGATTCCTCAAGGATAGTTTAAATGTTTTAAAATTATAAAATTTAAAAGAAATTTTAAAAAAGTAATTACGATTTCTGTGTTGGATTCCTCAAGGATAGTTTAAATGTTTTAAAATAATAAAATTTAAAACAAATTTAAAAAAAGTGATTTCTGTTTTGGATTCCTCAAGGATAGTTTAAATGTTTTAAAATAATAAAATTTAAAAGAAATTTTAAAAAAGTAATTATGATTTCTGTTTTGGATTCCTCAAGGATAGTTTAAATGTTTTAAAATAATAAAATTTAAAAGAAATTTTAAAAAAGTAATTAGGATTTCTGTTTTGGATTCCTCAAGGATAGTTTAAATTTTTTAAAATAATAAAATTTAAAACAAATTTAAAAAAAGTAATTAGGATTTCTGTTTTGAATTCCTTAAGGATAGTTTAAATGTTTTAAAATAATAAAATTTAAAACAAATTTAAAAAAAGTGATTTCTATTTTGGATTCTTCAAGGATAGTTGAAATGTTTTAAAATTATAAAATTTAAAAGAAATTTTAAAAAAGTAATTACGATTTCTGTTTTGGATTCCTCAATGATAGTTTAAATGTTTTAAAATAATAAAATTTAAAACAAATTTAAAAAAACTGATTTCTGTTTTGGATTCCTCAAGGATAGTTTAAATGTTTTAAAATAATAAAATTTAAAAGAAATTTTAAAAAAGTAATTACGATTTCTGTTTTGGATTCCTCAATGATAGTTTAAATGTTTTAAAATAATAAAATTTAAAACAAATTTAAAAAAAGTGATTTCTGTTTTGGATTCCTCAAGGATAGTTTAAATGTTTTAAAATTATAAAATTTAAAAGAAATTTTAAAAAAGTAATTACGATTTCTGTTTTGGATTCCTCAAGGATAGTTTAAATGTTTTAAAATAATAAAATTTAAAACAAATTTAAAAAAAGTGATTTCTGTTTTGGATTCCTCAAGGATAGTTTAAATGTTTTAAAATAATAAAATTTAAAAGAAATTTTAAAAAAGTAATTAGGATTTCTGTTTTGGATTCCTCAAGGATAGTTTAAATGTTTTAAAATAATAAAATTTAAAAGAAATTTAAAAAAAGAAATTAGGATTTCTGTTTTGAATTCCTTAAGGATAGTTTAAATGTTTTAAAATAATAAAATTTAAAACAAATTTAAAAAAAGTGATTTCTGTTTTGGATTCCTCAAGGATAGTTTAAATGTTTTAAAATTATAAAATTTAAAAGAAATTTTAAAAAAGTAATTACGATTTCTGTTTTGGATTCCTCAATGATAGTTTAAATGTTTTAAAATAATAAAATTTAAAACAAATTTAAAAAAAGTGATTTCTGTTTTGGATTCCTCAAGGATAGTTTAAATGTTTTAAAATAATAAAATTTAAAAGAAATTTTAAAAAAGTAATTATGATTTCTGTATTGGATTCCTCAAGGATAGTTTAAATGTTTTAAAATAATAAAATTTAAAACAAATTTAAAAAAAGTGATTTCTGTTTTGGATTACTCAAGGATAGTTTAAATGTTTTAAAATTATAAAATTTAAAAGAAATTTTAAAAAAGTAATTACGATTTCTGTGTTGGATTCCTCAAGGATAGTTTAAATGTTTTAAAATAATAAAATTTAAAACAAATTTTAAAAAAGTAATTACGATTTCTGTTTTGGATTCCTCAAGGATAGTTTAAATGTTTTAAAATAATAAAATTTAAAAGAAATTTTAAAAAAGTAATTATGATTTCTGTTTTGGATTCCTCAACGATAGTTTAAATGTTTTAAGATAATAAAATTTAAAAGAAATTTTAAAAAAGTAATTAGGATTTCTGTTTTGGATTCCTCAAGGATAGTTTAAATGTTTTAAAATAATAAAATTTAAAAGAAATTTTAAAAAAGTAATTATGATTTCTTTATTGGATTCCTCAAGGATAGTTTAAATGTTTTAAAATAATAAAATTTAAAACAAATTTAAAAAAAGTGATTTCTGTTTTGGATTACTCAAGGATAGTTTAAATGTTTTAAAATTATAAAATTTAAAAGAAATTTTAAAAAAGTAATTACGATTTCTGTGTTGGATTCCTCAAGGATAGTTTAAATGTTTTAAAATAATAAAATTTAAAACAAATTTTAAAAAAGTAATTACGATTTCTGTTTTGGATTCCTCAAGGATAGTTTAAATGTTTTAAAATAATAAAATTTAAAAGAAATTTTAAAAAAGTAATTATGATTTCTGTTTTGGATTCCTCAACGATAGTTTAAATGTTTTAAAATAATAAAATTTAAAAGAAATTTTAAAAAAGTAATTACGATTTCTGTTTTGGATTCCTCAAGGATAGTTTAAATGTTTTAAAATAATAAAATTTAAAACAAATTTAAAAAAAGTGATTTCTGTTTTGCATTCCTCAAGGATAGTTTAAATGTTTTAAAATTATAAAATTTAAAAGAAATTTTAAAAAAGTAATTACGATTTCTGTTTTGGATTCCTCAAGGATAGTTTAAATGTTTTAAAATAATAAAATTTAAAACAAATTTAAAAAAAGTGATTTCTGTTTTGGATTCCTCAAGGATAGTTTAAATGTTTTAAAATTATAAAATTTAAAAGAAATTTTAAAAAAGTAATTACGATTTCTGTTTTGGATTCCTCAAGGATAGTTTAAATGTTTTAAAATAATAAAATTTAAAACAAATTTAAAAAAAGTGATTTCTGTTTTGGATTCCTCAAGGATAGTTTAAATGTTTTAAAATTATAAAATTTAAAAGAAATTTTAAAAAAGTAATTACGATTTCTGTGTTGGATTCCTCAAGGATAGTTTAAATGTTTTAAAATAATAAAATTTAAAACAAATTTAAAAAAAGTGATTTCTGTTTTGGATTCCTCAAGGATAGTTTAAATGTTTTAAAATAATAAAATTTAAAAGAAATTTTAAAAAAGTAATTATGATTTCTGTTTTGGATTCTTCAAGGATAGTTTAAATGTTTTAAAATAATAAAATTTAAAAGAAATTTTAAAAAAGTAATTAGGATTTCTGTTTTGGATTCCTCAAGGATAGTTTAAATTTTTTAAAATAATAAAATTTAAAACAAATTTAAAAAAAGTAATTAGGATTTCTGTTTTGAATTCCTTAAGGATAGTTTAAATGTTTTAAAATAATAAAATTTAAAACAAATTTAAAAAAAGTGATTTCTATTTTGGATTCTTCAAGGATAGTTGAAATGTTTTAAAATTATAAAATTTAAAAGAAATTTTAAAAAAGTAATTACGATTTCTGTTTTGGATTCCTCAATGATAGTTTAAATGTTTTAAAATAATAAAATTTAAAACAAATTTAAAAAAACTGATTTCTGTTTTGGATTCCTCAAGGATAGTTTAAATGTTTTAAAATAATAAAATTTAAAAGAAATTTTAAAAAAGTAATTACGATTTCTGTTTTGGATTCCTCAATGATAGTTTAAATGTTTTAAAATAATAAAATTTAAAACAAATTTAAAAAAAGTGATTTCTGTTTTGGATTCCTCAAGGATAGTTTAAATGTTTTAAAATTATAAAATTTAAAAGAAATTTTAAAAAAGTAATTACGATTTCTGTTTTGGATTCCTCAAGGATAGTTTAAATGTTTTAAAATAATAAAATTTAAAACAAATTTAAAAAAAGTGATTTCTGTTTTGGATTCCTCAAGGATAGTTTAAATGTTTTAAAATAATAAAATTTAAAAGAAATTTTAAAAAAGTAATTAGGATTTCTGTTTTGGATTCCTCAAGGATAGTTTAAATGTTTTAAAATAATAAAATTTAAAAGAAATTTAAAAAAAGAAATTAGGATTTCTGTTTTGAATTCCTTAAGGATAGTTTAAATGTTTTAAAATAATAAAATTTAAAACAAATTTAAAAAAAGTGATTTCTGTTTTGGATTCCTCAAGGATAGTTTAAATGTTTTAAAATTATAAAATTTAAAAGAAATTTTAAAAAAGTAATTACGATTTCTGTTTTGGATTCCTCAAGGATAGTTTAAATGTTTTAAAATAATAAAATTTAAAACAAATTTAAAAAAAGTGATTTCTGTTTTGCATTCCTCAAGGATAGTTTAAATGTTTTAAAATAATAAAATTTAAAAGAAATTTTAAAAAAGTAATTACGATTTCTGTTTTGGATTCCTCAAGGATAGTTTAAATGTTTTAAAATTATAAAATTTAAAAGAAATTTTAAAAAAGTAATTAGGATTTCTGTTTTGCATTCCTCAAGGATAGTTTAAATGTTTTAAAATAATAAAATTTAAAACAAATTTAAAAAAAGTAATTACGATTTCTGTTTTGGATTCCTCAAGGATAGTTTAAATGTTTTAAAATAATAAAATTTAAAACAAATTTAAAAAAAGTGATTTCTGTTTTGGATTCCTCAAGGATAGTTTAAATGTTTTAAAATTATAAAATTTAAAAGAAATTTTAAAAAAGTAATTACGATTTCTGTGTTGGATTCCTCAAGGATAGTTTAAATGTTTTAAAATAATAAAATTTAAAACAAATTTAAAAAAAGTGATTTCTGTTTTGGATTCCTCAAGGATAGTTTAAATGTTTTAAAATAATAAAATTTAAAAGAAATTTTAAAAAAGTAATTATGATTTCTGTTTTGGATTCTTCAAGGATAGTTTAAATGTTTTAAAATAATAAAATTTAAAAGAAATTTTAAAAAAGTAATTAGGATTTCTGTTTTGGATTCCTCAAGGATAGTTTAAATTTTTTAAAATAATAAAATTTAAAACAAATTTAAAAAAAGTAATTAGGATTTCTGTTTTGAATTCCTTAAGGATAGTTTAAATGTTTTAAAATAATAAAATTTAAAACAAATTTAAAAAAAGTGATTTCTATTTTGGATTCTTCAAGGATAGTTGAAATGTTTTAAAATTATAAAATTTAAAAGAAATTTTAAAAAAGTAATTACGATTTCTGTTTTGGATTCCTCAATGATAGTTTAAATGTTTTAAAATAATAAAATTTAAAACAAATTTAAAAAAACTGATTTCTGTTTTGGATTCCTCAAGGATAGTTTAAATGTTTTAAAATAATAAAATTTAAAAGAAATTTTAAAAAAGTAATTACGATTTCTGTTTTGGATTCCTCAATGATAGTTTAAATGTTTTAAAATAATAAAATTTAAAACAAATTTAAAAAAAGTGATTTCTGTTTTGGATTCCTCAAGGATAGTTTAAATGTTTTAAAATTATAAAATTTAAAAGAAATTTTAAAAAAGTAATTACGATTTCTGTTTTGGATTCCTCAAGGATAGTTTAAATGTTTTAAAATAATAAAATTTAAAACAAATTTAAAAAAAGTGATTTCTGTTTTGGATTCCTCAAGGATAGTTTAAATGTTTTAAAATAATAAAATTTAAAAGAAATTTTAAAAAAGTAATTAGGATTTCTGTTTTGGATTCCTCAAGGATAGTTTAAATGTTTTAAAATAATAAAATTTAAAAGAAATTTAAAAAAAGAAATTAGGATTTCTGTTTTGAATTCCTTAAGGATAGTTTAAATGTTTTAAAATAATAAAATTTAAAACAAATTTAAAAAAAGTGATTTCTGTTTTGGATTCCTCAAGGATAGTTTAAATGTTTTAAAATTATAAAATTTAAAAGAAATTTTAAAAAAGTAATTACGATTTCTGTTTTGGATTCCTCAAGGATAGTTTAAATGTTTTAAAATAATAAAATTTAAAACAAATTTAAAAAAAGTGATTTCTGTTTTGGATTACTCAAGGATAGTTTAAATGTTTTAAAATTATAAAATTTAAAAGAAATTTTAAAAAAGTAATTACGATTTCTGTGTTGGATTCCTCAAGGATAGTTTAAATGTTTTAAAATAATAAAATTTAAAACAAATTTTAAAAAAGTAATTACGATTTCTGTTTTGGATTCCTCAAGGATAGTTTAAATGTTTTAAAATAATAAAATTTAAAAGAAATTTTAAAAAAGTAATTATGATTTCTGTTTTGGATTCCTCAACGATAGTTTAAATGTTTTAAAATAATAAAATTTAAAAGAAATTTTAAAAAAGTAATTAGGATTTCTGTTTTGGATTCCTCAAGGATAGTTTAAATGTTTTAAAATAATAAAATTTAAAACAAATTTAAAAAAAGTAATTAGGATTTCTGTTTTGAATTCCTTAAGGATAGTTTAAATGTTTTAAAATAATAAAATTTAAAACAAATTTAAAAAAAGTGATTTCTATTTTGGATTCTTCAAGGATAGTTTAAATGTTTTAAAATTATAAAATTTAAAAGAAATTTTAAAAAAGTAATTACGATTTCTGTTTTGGATTCCTCAATGATAGTTTAAATGTTTTAAAATAATAAAATTTAAAACAAATTTAAAAAAACTGATTTCTGTTTTGGATTCCTCAAGGATAGTTTAAATGTTTTAAAATAATAAAATTTAAAAGAAATTTTAAAAAAGTAATTACGATTTCTGTTTTGGATTCCTCAATGATAGTTTAAATGTTTTAAAATAATAAAATTTAAAACAAATTTAAAAAAAGTGATTTCTGTTTTGGATTCCTCAAGGATAGTTTAAATGTTTTAAAATTATAAAATTTAAAAGAAATTTTAAAAAAGTAATTACGATTTCTGTTTTGGATTCCTCAAGGATAGTTTAAATGTTTTAAAATTATAAAATTTAAAAGAAATTTTAAAAAAGTAATTAGGATTTCTGTTTTGAATTCCTCAAGGATAGTTTAAATGTTTTAAAATAATAAAATTTAAAAGAAATTTTAAAAAAGTAATTACGATTTCTGTTTTGGATTCCTCAAGGATAGTTTAAATGTTTTAAAATTATAAAATTTAAAAGAAATTTAAAAAAAGTAATTACGATTTCTGTTTTGGATTCCTCAAGGATAGTTTAAATGTTTTAAAATTATAAAATTTAAAAGAAATTTTAAAAAAGTAATTACGATTTCTGTTTTGGATTCCTCAAGGATAGTTTAAATGTTTTAAAATAATAAAATTTAAAACAAATTTAAAAAAAGTGATTTCTGTTTTGGATTCCTCAAGGATAGTTTAAATGTTTTAAAATAATAAAATTTAAGACAAATTTTAAAAAAGTAATTATGATTTCTATTTTGGATTCCTCAAAGATAGTTTAAATGTTTTAAAATAATAAAATTTAAAAGAAATTTTAAAAAAGTAATTAGGATTTCTGTTTTGGATTCCTCAAGGATAGTTTAAATGTTTTAAAATAATAAAATTTAAAAGAAATTTTAAAAAAGTAATTAGGATTTCTGTTTTGAATTCCTTAAGGATAGTTTAAATGTTTTAAAATAATAAAATTTAAAACAAATTTAAAAAAAGTGATTTCTGTTTTGGATTCGTCAAGGATAGTTTAAATGTTTTAAAATTATAAAATTTAAAAGAAATTTTAAAAAAGTAATTACGATTTCTGTTTTGGATTCCTCAATGATAGTTTAAATGTTTTAAAATAATAAAATTTAAAACAAATTTAAAAAAAGTGATTTCTGTTTTGGATTCCTCAAGGATAGTTTAAATGTTTTAAAATAATAAAATTTAAAAGAAATTTTAAAAAAGTAATTACGATTTCTGTTTTGGATTCCTCAATGATAGTTTAAATGTTTTAAAATAATAAAATTTAAAACAAATTTAAAAAAAGTGATTTCTGTTTTGGATTCCTCAAGGATAGTTTAAATGTTTTAAAATTATAAAATTTAAAACAAATTTAAAAAAACTGATTTCTGTTTTGGATTCCTCAAGGATAGTTTAAATGTTTTAAAATAATAAAATTTAAGACAAATTTTAAAAAAGTAATTATGATTTCTATTTTGGATTCCTCAAAGATAGTTTAAATGTTTTAAAATAATAAAATTTAAAAGAAATTTTAAAAAAGTAATTAGGATTTCTGTTTTGGATTCCTCAAGGATAGTTTAAATGTTTTAAAATAATAAAATTTAAAAGAAATTTTAAAAAAGTAATTAGGATTTCTGTTTTGAATTCCTTAAGGATAGTTTAAATGTTTTAAAATAATAAAATTTAAAACAAATTTAAAAAAAGTGATTTCTGTTTTGGATTCGTCAAGGATAGTTTAAATGTTTTAAAATTATAAAATTTAAAAGAAATTTTAAAAAAGTAATTACGATTTCTGTTTTGGATTCCTCAATGATAGTTTAAATGTTTTAAAATAATAAAATTTAAAACAAATTTAAAAAAAGTGATTTCTGTTTTGGATTCCTCAAGGATAGTTTAAATGTTTTAAAATAATAAAATTTAAAAGAAATTTTAAAAAAGTAATTACGATTTCTGTTTTGGATTCCTCAATGATAGTTTAAATGTTTTAAAATAATAAAATTTAAAACAAATTTAAAAAAAGTGATTTCTGTTTTGGATTCCTCAAGGATAGTTTAAATGTTTTAAAATTATAAAATTTAAAAGAAATTTTAAAAAAGTAATTACGATTTCTGTTTTGGATTCCTCAAGGATAGTTTAAATGTTTTAAAATAATAAAATTTAAAACAAATTTAAAAAAAGTGATTTCTGTTTTGGATTCCTCAAGGATAGTTTAAATGTTTTAAAATAATAAAATTTAAAAGAAATTTTAAAAAAGTAATTACGATTTCTGTTTTGGATTCCTCAATGATAGTTTAAATGTTTTAAAATAATAAAATTTAAAACAAATTTAAAAAAAGTGATTTCTGTTTTGGATTCCTCAAGGATAGTTAAATGTTTTAAAATTATAAAATTTAAAAGAAATTTTAAAAAAGTAATTACGATTTCTGTTTTGGATTCCTCAAGGATAGTTTAAATGTTTTAAAATTATAAAATTTAAAAGAAATTTTAAAAAAGTAATTACGATTTCTGTTTTGGATTCCTCAAGGATAGTTTAAATGTTTTAAAATTATAAAATTTAAAAGAAATTTAAAAAAAGTAATTACGATTTTTGTTTTGGATTCCTCAAGGATAGTTTAAATGTTTTAAAATTATAAAATTTAAAAGAAATTTTAAAAAAGTAATTACGATTTCTGTTTTGGATTCCTCAAGGATAGTTTAAATGTTTTAAAATTATAAAATTTAAAAGAAATTTAAAAAAAGTAATTACGATTTCTGTTTTGGATTCCTCAAGGATAGTTTAAATGTTTTAAAATTATAAAATTTAAAAGAAATTTTAAAAAAGTAATTACGATTTCTGTTTTGGATTCCTCAAGGATAGTTTAAATGTTTTAAAATAATAAAATTTAAAACAAATTTAAAAAAAGTGATTTCTGTTTTGGATTCCTCAAGGATAGTTTAAATGTTTTAAAATAATAAAATTTAAAAGAAATTTTAAAAAAGTAATTACGATTTCTGTTTTGGATTCCTCAAGGATAGTTTAAATGTTTTAAAATAATAAAATTTAAAACAAATTTAAAAAAAGTGATTTCTGTTTTGGATTCCTCAAGGATAGTTTAAATGTTTTAAAATAATAAAATTTAAGACAAATTTTAAAAAAGTAATTATGATTTCTATTTTGGATTCCTCAAAGATAGTTTAAATGTTTTAAAATAATAAAATTTAAAAGAAATTTTAAAAAAGTAATTAGGATTTCTGTTTTGGATTCCTCAAGGATAGTTTAAATGTTTTAAAATAATAAAATTTAAAAGAAATTTAAAAAAAGTAATTAGGATTTCTGTTTTGAATTCCTTAAGGATAGTTTAAATGTTTTAAAATAATAAAATTTAAAACAAATTTAAAAAAAGTGATTTCTGTTTTGGATTCGTCAAGGATAGTTTAAATGTTTTAAAATTATAAAATTTAAAAGAAATTTTAAAAAAGTAATTACGATTTCTGTTTTGGATTCCTCAATGATAGTTTAAATGTTTTAAAATAATAAAATTTAAAACAAATTTAAAAAAAGTGATTTCTGTTTTGGATTCCTCAAGGATAGTTTAAATGTTTTAAAATAATAAAATTTAAAAGAAATTTTAAAAAAGTAATTACGATTTCTGTTTTGGATTCCTCAATGATAGTTTAAATGTTTTAAAATAATAAAATTTAAAACAAATTTAAAAAAAGTGATTTCTGTTTTGGATTCCTCAAGGATAGTTTAAATGTTTTAAAATTATAAAATTTAAAAGAAATTTTAAAAAAGTAATTACGATTTCTGTTTTGGATTCCTCAAGGATAGTTTAAATGTTTTAAAATAATAAAATTTAAAACAAATTTAAAAAAAGTGATTTCTGTTTTGGATTCCTCAAGGATAGTTTAAATGTTTTAAAATTATAAAATTTAAAAGAAATTTTAAAAAAGTAATTACGATTTCTGTTTTGGATTCCTCAAGGATAGTTTAAATGTTTTAAAATAATAAAATTTAAAACAAATTTAAAAAAAGTGATTTCTGTTTTGGATTCCTCAAGGATAGTTTAAATGTTTTAAAATAATAAAATTTAAAAGAAATTTTAAAAAAGTAATTACGATTTCTGTTTTGGATTCCTCAATGATAGTTTAAATGTTTTAAAATAATAAAATTTAAAACAAATTTAAAAAAAGTGATTTCTGTTTTGGATTCCTCAAGGATAGTTAAATGTTTTAAAATTATAAAATTTAAAAGAAATTTTAAAAAAGTAATTACGATTTCTGTTTTGGATTCCTCAAGGATAGTTTAAATGTTTTAAAATTATAAAATTTAAAAGAAATTTTAAAAAAGTAATTAGGATTTCTGTTTTGCATTCCTCAAGGATAGTTTAAATGTTTTAAAATAATAAAATTTAAAAGAAATTTTAAAAAAGTAATTACGATTTCTGTTTTGGATTCCTCAAGGATAGTTTAAATGTTTTAAAATTATAAAATTTAAAAGAAATTTAAAAAAAGTAATTACGATTTCTGTTTTGGATTCCTCAAGGATAGTTTAAATGTTTTAAAATTATAAAATTTAAAAGAAATTTTAAAAAAGTAATTACGATTTCTGTTTTGGATTCCTCAAGGATAGTTTAAATGTTTTAAAATAATAAAATTTAAAACAAATTTAAAAAAAGTGATTTCTGTTTTGGATTCCTCAAGGATAGTTTAAATGTTTTAAAATAATAAAATTTAAAAGAAATTTTAAAAAAGTAATTACGATTTCTGTTTTGGATTCCTCAAGGATAGTTTAAATGTTTTAAAATAATAAAATTTAAAACAAATTTAAAAAAAGTAATTAGGATTTCTGTTTTGCATTCCTCAAGAATAGTTTAAATGTTTTAAAATAATAAAATTTAAAAGAAATTTTAAAAAAGTAATTAGGATTTCTGTATTGGATTCCTAAAGGATAGTTTAAATGTTTTAAAATTATAAAATTTAAAAGAAATTTTAAAAAAGTAATTACGATTTCTGTTTTGGATTCCTCAAGGATAGTTTAAATGTTTTAAAATTATAAAATTTAAAAGAAATTTTAAAAAAGTAATTAGGATTTCTGTTTTGCATTCCTCAAGGATAGTTTAAATGTTTTAAAATAATAAAATTTAAAAGAAATTTTAAAAAGGTAATTACGATTTCTGTTTTGGATTCCTCAAGGATAGTTTAAATGTTTTAAAATTATAAAATTTAAAAGAAATGTAAAAAAAGTAATTACGATTTCTGTTTTGGATTCCACAAGGATAGTTTAAATGTTTTAAAATTATAAAATTTAAAAGAAATTTTAAAAAAGTAATTACGATTTCTGTTTTGGATTCCTCAAGGATAGTTTAAATGTTTTAAAATAATAAAATTTAAAACAAATTTAAAAAAAGTGATTTCTGTTTTGGATTCCTCAAGGATAGTTTAAATGTTTTAAAATAATAAAATTTAAAAGAAATTTTAAAAAAGTAATTAGGATTTCTCTTTTGGATTCCTCAAAGATAGTTTAAATGTTTTAAAATAATAAAATTTAAAAGAAATTTTAAAAAAGTAATTAGGATTTCTGTTTTGGATTCCTCAAGGATAGTTTAAATGTTTTAAAATAATAAAATTTAAAAGAAATTTAAAAAAAGTAATTAGGATTTCTGTTTTGAATTCCTTAAGGATAGTTTAAATGTTTTAAAATAATAAAATTTAAAACAAATTTAAAAAAAGTGATTTCTATTTTGGATTCCTCAAGGATAGTTTAAATGTTTTAAAATTATAAAATTTAAAAGAAATTTTAAAAAAGTAATTACGATTTCTGTTTTGGATTCCTCAAGGATAGTTTAAATGTTTTAAAATAATAAAATTTAAAACAAATTTTAAAAAAGTAATTAGGATTTCTGTTTTGCATTCCTCAAGGATAGTTTAAATGTTTTAAAATAATAAAATTTAAAAGAAATTTTAAAAAAGTAATTACGATTTCTGTATTGGATTCCTCAAGGATAGTTTAAATGTTTTAAAATTATAAAATTTAAAAGAAATTTTAAAAAAGTAATTACGATTTCTGTTTTGGATTCCTCAAGGATAGTTTAAATGTTTTAAAATAATAAAATTTAAAACAAATTTAAAAAAAGTGATTTCTGTTTTGCATTCCTCAAGGATAGTTTAAATGTTTTAAAATTATAAAATTTAAAAGAAATTTTAAAAAAGTAATTACGATTTCTGTTTTGGATTCCTCAAGGATAGTTTAAATGTTTTAAAATAATAAAATTTAAAACAAATTTAAAAAAAGTGATTTCTGTTTTGGATTCCTCAAGGATAGTTTAAATGTTTTAAAATAATAAAATTTAAAAGAAATTTTAAAAAAGTAATTAGGATTTCTGTTTTGGATTCCTCAAGGATAGTTTAAATGTTTTAAAATAATAAAATTTAAAAGAAATTTAAAAAAGTAATTAGGATTTGTGTTTTGAATTCCTTAAGGATAGTTTAAATGTTTTAAAATAATAAAATTTAAAACAAATTTAAAAAAAGTGATTTCTATTTTGGATTCCTCAAGGATAGTTTAAATGTTTTAAAATTATAAAATTTAAAAGAAATTTTAAAAAAGTAATTACGATTTCTGTTTTGGATTCCTCAAGGATAGTTTAAATGTTTTAAAATTATAAAATTTAAAACAAATTTAAAAAAGTTAATTAGGATTTCTGTTTTGCATTCCTCAAGGATAGTTTAAATGTTTTAAAATAATAAAATTTAAAAGAAATTTTAAAAAAGTAATTACGATTTCTTTATTGGATTCCTCAAGCATAGTTTAAATGTTTTAAAATTATAAAATTTAAAAGAAATTTTAAAAAAGTAATTACGATTTCTGTTTTGGATTCCTCAAGGATAGTTTAAATGTTTTAAAATAATAAAATTTAAAACAAATTTAAAAAAAGTGATTTCTGTTTTGCATTCCTCAAGGATAGTTTAAATGTTTTAAAATTATAAAATTTAAAAGAAATTTTAAAAAAGTAATTACGATTTCTGTTTTGGATTCCTCAAGGATAGTTTAAATGTTTTAAAATAATAAAATTTAAAACAAATTTAAAAAAAGTGATTTCTGTTTTGGATTCCTCAAGGATAGTTTAAATGTTTTAAAATAATAAAATTTAAAAGAAATTTTAAAAAAGTAATTACGATTTCTGTTTTGGATTCCTCAAGGATAGTTTAAATGTTTTAAAATAATAAAATTTAAAACAAATTTAAAAAAAGTAATTAGGATTTCTGTTTTGCATTCCTCAAGGATAGTTTAAATGTTTTAAAATAATAAAATTTAAAAGAAATTTTAAAAAAGTAATTAGGATTTCTGTATTGGATTCCTCAAGGATAGTTTAAATGTTTTAAAATTATAAAATTTAAAAGAAATTTTAAAAAAGTAATTACGATTTCTGTTTTGGATTCCTCAAGGATAGTTTAAATGTTTTAAAATTATAAAATTTAAAAGAAATTTTAAAAAAGTAATTAGGATTTCTGTTTTGCATTCCTCAAGGATAGTTTAAATGTTTTAAAATAATAAAATTTAAAAGAAATTTTAAAAAGTTAATTACGATTTCTGTTTTGGATTCCTCAAGGATAGTTTAAATGTTTTAAAATTATAAAATTTAAAAGAAATTTAAAAAAAGTAATTACGATTTCTGTTTTGGATTCCACAAGGATAGTTTAAATGTTTTAAAATTATAAAATTTAAAAGAAATTTTAAAAAAGTAATTACGATTTCTGTTTTGGATTCCTCAAGGATAGTTTAAATGTTTTAAAATAATAAAATTTAAAACAAATTTAAAAAAAGTGATTTCTGTTTTGGATTCCTCAAGGATAGTTTAAATGTTTTAAAATAATAAAATTTAAAAGAAATTTTAAAAAAGTAATTATGATTTCTCTTTTGGATTCCTCAAAGATAGTTTAAATGTTTTAAAATAATAAAATTTAAAAGAAATTTTAAAAAAGTAATTAGGATTTCTGTTTTGGATTCCTCAAGGATAGTTTAAATGTTTTAAAATAATAAAATTTAAAACAAATTTAAAAAAAGTGATTTCTGTTTTGGATTCCTCAAGGATAGTTTAAATGTTTTAAAATTATAAAATTTAAAAGAAATTTTAAAAAAGTAATTACGATTTCTGTTTTGGATTCCTCAAGGATAGTTTAAATGTTTTAAAATAATAAAATTTAAAACAAATTTAAAAAAAGTGATTTCTGTTTTGGATTCCTCAAGGATAGTTTAAATGTTTTAAAATAATAAAATTTAAAAGAAATTTTAAAAAAGTAATTACGATTTCTGTTTTGGATTCCTCAATGATAGTTTAAATGTTTTAAAATAATAAAATTTAAAACAAATTTAAAAAAAGTGATTTCTGTTTTGGATTCCTCAAGGATAGTTAAATGTTTTAAAATTATAAAATTTAAAAGAAATTTTAAAAAAGTAATTACGATTTCTGTTTTGGATTCCTCAAGGATAGTTTAAATGTTTTAAAATTATAAAATTTAAAAGAAATTTTAAAAAAGTAATTACGATTTCTGTTTTGGATTCCTCAAGGATAGTTTAAATGTTTTAAAATTATAAAATTTAAAAGAAATTTAAAAAAAGTAATTACGATTTTTGTTTTGGATTCCTCAAGGATAGTTTAAATGTTTTAAAATTATAAAATTTAAAAGAAATTTTAAAAAAGTAATTACGATTTCTGTTTTGGATTCCTCAAGGATAGTTTAAATGTTTTAAAATTATAAAATTTAAAAGAAATTTAAAAAAAGTAATTACGATTTCTGTTTTGGATTCCTCAAGGATAGTTTAAATGTTTTAAAATTATAAAATTTAAAAAAGTAATTACGATTTCTGTTTTGGATTCCTCAAGGATAGTTTAAATGTTTTAAAATAATAAAATTTAAAACAAATTTAAAAAAAGTGATTTCTGTTTTGGATTCCTCAAGGATAGTTTAAATGTTTTAAAATAATAAAATTTAAAAGAAATTTTAAAAAAGTAATTACGATTTCTGTTTTGGATTCCTCAAGGATAGTTTAAATGTTTTAAAATAATAAAATTTAAAACAAATTTAAAAAAAGTAATTAGGATTTCTGTTTTGCATTCCTCAAGGATAGTTTAAATGTTTTAAAATAATAAAATTTAAAACAAATTTAAAAAAAGTAATTAGGATTTCTGTTTTGCATTCCTCAAGGATAGTTTAAATGTTTTAAAATAATAAAATTTAAAAGAAATTTTAAAAAAGTAATTAGGATTTCTGTATTGGATTCCTCAAGGATAGTTTAAATGTTTTAAAATTATAAAATTTAAAAGAAATTTTAAAAAAGTAATTACGATTTCTGTTTTGGATTCCTCAAGGATAGTTTAAATGTTTTAAAATTATAAAATTTAAAAGAAATTTTAAAAAAGTAATTAGGATTTCTGTTTTGCATTCCTCAAGGATAGTTTAAATGTTTTAAAATTATAAAATTTAAAACAAATTTAAAAAAGTTAATTAGGATTTCTGTTTTGCATTCCTCAAGGATAGTTTAAATGTTTTAAAATAATAAAATTTAAAAGAAATTTTAAAAAAGTAATTACGATTTCTGTTTTGGATTCCTCAAGGATAGTTTAAATGTTTTAAAATTATAAAATTTAAAAGAAATTTTAAAAAAGTAATTAGGATTTCTGTTTTGCATTCCTCAAGGATAGTTTAAATGTTTTAAAATAATAAAATTTAAAACAAATTTAAAAAAAGTAATTACGATTTCTGTTTTGGATTCCTCAAGGATAGTTTAAATGTTTTAAAATTATAAAATTTAAAAGAAATTTTAAAAAAGTAATTACGATTTCTGTTTTGGATTCCTCAAGGATAGTTTAAATGTTTTAAAATAATAAAATTTAAAACAAATTTAAAAAAAGTGATTTCTGTTTTGGATTCCTCAAGGATAGTTAAATGTTTTAAAATAATAAAATTTAAAAGAAATTTTAAAAAAGTAATTAGGATTTCTGTTTTGGATTCCTCAAAGATAGTTTAAATGTTTTAAAATAATAAAATTTAAAAGAAATTTTAAAAAAGTAATTAGGATTTCTGTTTTGAATTCCTTAAGGATAGTTTAAATGTTTTAAAATAATAAAATTTAAAAGAAATTTTAAAAAAGTAATTAGGATTTCTGTTTTGGATTCCTCAAGGATAGTTTAAATGTTTTAAAATAATAAAATTTAAATGAAATTTTAAAAAAGTAATTACGATTTCTGTTTTGGATTCCTCAAGGATAGTTTAAATGTTTTAAAATAATAAAATTTAAAAGAAATTTTAAAAAAGTAATTAGGATTTCAGTTTTGGATTCCTCAAGGATAGTTTAAATGTTTTAAAATAATAAAATTTAAAACAAATTTAAAAAAAGTGATTTCTGTTTTGGATTCCTCAAGGATAGTTTAAATGTTTTAAAATAATAAAATTTAAAAGAAATTTTAAAAAAGTAATTAGGATTTCTGTTTTGCATTCCTCAAGGATAGTTTAAATGTTTTAAAATAATAAAATTTAAAAGAAATTTTAAAAAAGTAATTACGATTTCTGTTTTGGATTCCTCAAGGATAGTTTAAATGTTTTAAAATTATAAAATTTAAAAGAAATTTTAAAAAATTAATTAGGATTTCTGTTTTGCATTCCTCAAGGATAGTTTAAATGTTTTAAAATAATAAAATTTAAAACAAATTTAAAAAAAGTAATTACGATTTCTGTTTTGGATTCCTCAAGGATAGTTTAAATGTTTTAAAATTATAAAATTTAAAAGAAATTTTAAAAAAGTAATTACGATTTCTGTTTTGGATTCCTCAAGGATAGTTTAAATGTTTTAAAATAATAAAATTTAAAACAAATTTAAAAAAAGTGATTTCTGTTTTGGATTCCTCAAGGATAGTTTAAATGTTTTAAAATAATAAAATTTAAAAGAAATTTTAAAAAAGTAATTAGGATTTCTGTTTTGGATTCCTCAAGGATAGTTTAAATGTTTTAAAATAATAAAATTTAAAAGAAATTTAAAAAAGTAATTAGGATTTGTGTTTTGAATTCCTTAAGGATAGTTTAAATGTTTTAAAATAATAAAATTTAAAACAAATTTAAAAAAAGTGATTTCTATTTTGGATTCCTCAAGGATAGTTTAAATGTTTTAAAATTATAAAATTTAAAAGAAATTTTAAAAAAGTAATTACGATTTCTGTTTTGGATTCCTCAAGGATAGTTTAAATGTTTTAAAATTATAAAATTTAAAACAAATTTAAAAAAGTTAATTAGGATTTCTGTTTTGCATTCCTCAAGGATAGTTTAAATGTTTTAAAATAATAAAATTTAAAAGAAATTTTAAAAAAGTAATTACGATTTCTGTATTGGATTCCTCAAGCATAGTTTAAATGTTTTAAAATTATAAAATTTAAAAGAAATTTTAAAAAAGTAATTACGATTTCTGTTTTGGATTCCTCAAGGATAGTTTAAATGTTTTAAAATAATAAAATTTAAAACAAATTTAAAAAAAGTGATTTCTGTTTTGCATTCCTCAAGGATAGTTTAAATGTTTTAAAATTATAAAATTTAAAAGAAATTTTAAAAAAGTAATTACGATTTCTGTTTTGGATTCCTCAAGGATAGTTTAAATGTTTTAAAATAATAAAATTTAAAACAAATTTAAAAAAAGTGATTTCTGTTTTGGATTCCTCAAGGATAGTTTAAATGTTTTAAAATAATAAAATTTAAAAGAAATTTTAAAAAAGTAATTACGATTTCTGTTTTGGATTCCTCAAGGATAGTTTAAATGTTTTAAAATAATAAAATTTAAAACAAATTTAAAAAAAGTAATTAGGATTTCTGTTTTGCATTCCTCAAGGATAGTTTAAATGTTTTAAAATAATAAAATTTAAAAGAAATTTTAAAAAAGTAATTAGGATTTCTGTATTGGATTCCTCAAGGATAGTTTAAATGTTTTAAAATTATAAAATTTAAAAGAAATTTTAAAAAAGTAATTACGATTTCTGTTTTGGATTCCTCAAGGATAGTTTAAATGTTTTAAAATTATAAAATTTAAAAGAAATTTTAAAAAAGTAATTAGGATTTCTGTTTTGCATTCCTCAAGGATAGTTTAAATGTTTTAAAATAATAAAATTTAAAAGAAATTTTAAAAAGTTAATTACGATTTCTGTTTTGGATTCCTCAAGGATAGTTTAAATGTTTTAAAATTATAAAATTTAAAAGAAATTTAAAAAAAGTAATTACGATTTCTGTTTTGGATTCCACAAGGATAGTTTAAATGTTTTAAAATTATAAAATTTAAAAGAAATTTTAAAAAAGTAATTACGATTTCTGTTTTGGATTCCTCAAGGATAGTTTAAATGTTTTAAAATAATAAAATTTAAAACAAATTTAAAAAAAGTGATTTCTGTTTTGGATTCCTCAAGGATAGTTTAAATGTTTTAAAATAATAAAATTTAAAAGAAATTTTAAAAAAGTAATTAGGATTTCTCTTTTGGATTCCTCAAAGATAGTTTAAATGTTTTAAAATAATAAAATTTAAAAGAAATTTTAAAAAAGTAATTAGGATTTCTGTTTTGGATTCCTCAAGGATAGTTTAAATGTTTTAAAATAATAAAATTTAAAACAAATTTAAAAAAAGTGATTTCTGTTTTGGATTCCTCAAGGATAGTTTAAATGTTTTAAAATTATAAAATTTAAAAGAAATTTTAAAAAAGTAATTACGATTTCTGTTTTGGATTCCTCAAGGATAGTTTAAATGTTTTAAAATAATAAAATTTAAAACAAATTTAAAAAAAGTGATTTCTGTTTTGGATTCCTCAAGGATAGTTTAAATGTTTTAAAATAATAAAATTTAAAAGAAATTTTAAAAAAGTAATTACGATTTCTGTTTTGGATTCCTCAATGATAGTTTAAATGTTTTAAAATAATAAAATTTAAAACAAATTTAAAAAAAGTGATTTCTGTTTTGGATTCCTCAAGGATAGTTAAATGTTTTAAAATTATAAAATTTAAAAGAAATTTTAAAAAAGTAATTACGATTTCTGTTTTGGATTCCTCAAGGATAGTTTAAATGTTTTAAAATAATAAAATTTAAAACAAATTTAAAAAAAGTGATTTCTGTTTTGGATTCCTCAAGGATAGTTTAAATGTTTTAAAATAATAAAATTTAAAAGAAATTTTAAAAAAGTAATTAGGATTTCTCTTTTGGATTCCTCAAAGATAGTTTAAATGTTTTAAAATAATAAAATTTAAAAGAAATTTTAAAAAAGTAATTAGGATTTCTGTTTTGGATTCCTCAAGGATAGTTTAAATGTTTTAAAATAATAAAATTTAAAACAAATTTAAAAAAAGTGATTTCTGTTTTGGATTCCTCAAGGATAGTTTAAATGTTTTAAAATTATAAAATTTAAAAGAAATTTTAAAAAAGTAATTACGATTTCTGTTTTGGATTCCTCAAGGATAGTTTAAATGTTTTAAAATAATAAAATTTAAAACAAATTTAAAAAAAGTGATTTCTGTTTTGGATTCCTCAAGGATAGTTTAAATGTTTTAAAATAATAAAATTTAAAAGAAATTTTAAAAAAGTAATTACGATTTCTGTTTTGGATTCCTCAATGATAGTTTAAATGTTTTAAAATAATAAAATTTAAAACAAATTTAAAAAAAGTGATTTCTGTTTTGGATTCCTCAAGGATAGTTAAATGTTTTAAAATTATAAAATTTAAAAGAAATTTTAAAAAAGTAATTACGATTTCTGTTTTGGATTCCTCAAGGATAGTTTAAATGTTTTAAAATTATAAAATTTAAAAGAAATTTTAAAAAAGTAATTACGATTTCTGTTTTGGATTCCTCAAGGATAGTTTAAATGTTTTAAAATTATAAAATTTAAAAGAAATTTAAAAAAAGTAATTACGATTTTTGTTTTGGATTCCTCAAGGATAGTTTAAATGTTTTAAAATTATAAAATTTAAAAGAAATTTTAAAAAAGTAATTACGATTTCTGTTTTGGATTCCTCAAGGATAGTTTAAATGTTTTAAAATTATAAAATTTAAAAGAAATTTAAAAAAAGTAATTACGATTTCTGTTTTGGATTCCTCAAGGATAGTTTAAATGTTTTAAAATTATAAAATTTAAAAGAAATTTTAAAAAAGTAATTACGATTTCTGTTTTGGATTCCTCAAGGATAGTTTAAATGTTTTAAAATAATAAAATTTAAAACAAATTTAAAAAAAGTGATTTCTGTTTTGGATTCCTCAAGGATAGTTTAAATGTTTTAAAATAATAAAATTTAAAAGAAATTTTAAAAAAGTAATTACGATTTCTGTTTTGGATTCCTCAAGGATAGTTTAAATGTTTTAAAATAATAAAATTTAAAACAAATTTAAAAAAAGTAATTAGGATTTCTGTTTTGCATTCCTCAAGGATAGTTTAAATGTTTTAAAATAATAAAATTTAAAACAAATTTAAAAAAAGTAATTAGGATTTCTGTTTTGCATTCCTCAAGGATAGTTTAAATGTTTTAAAATAATAAAATTTAAAAGAAATTTTAAAAAAGTAATTAGGATTTCTGTATTGGATTCCTCAAGGATAGTTTAAATGTTTTAAAATTATAAAATTTAAAAGAAATTTTAAAAAAGTAATTACGATTTCTGTTTTGGATTCCTCAAGGATAGTTTAAATGTTTTAAAATTATAAAATTTAAAAGAAATTTTAAAAAAGTAATTAGGATTTCTGTTTTGCATTCCTCAAGGATAGTTTAAATGTTTTAAAATAATAAAATTTAAAAGAAATTTTAAAAAGGTAATTACGATTTCTGTTTTGGATTCCTCAAGGATAGTTTAAATGTTTTAAAATTATAAAATTTAAAAGAAATGTAAAAAAAGTAATTACGATTTCTGTTTTGGATTCCACAAGGATAGTTTAAATGTTTTAAAATTATAAAATTTAAAAGAAATTTTAAAAAAGTAATTACGATTTCTGTTTTGGATTCCTCAAGGATAGTTTAAATGTTTTAAAATAATAAAATTTAAAACAAATTTAAAAAAAGTGATTTCTGTTTTGGATTCCTCAAGGATAGTTTAAATGTTTTAAAATAATAAAATTTAAAAGAAATTTTAAAAAAGTAATTAGGATTTCTCTTTTGGATTCCTCAAAGATAGTTTAAATGTTTTAAAATAATAAAATTTAAAAGAAATTTTAAAAAAGTAATTAGGATTTCTGTTTTGGATTCCTCAAGGATAGTTTAAATGTTTTAAAATAATAAAATTTAAAACAAATTTAAAAAAAGTGATTTCTGTTTTGGATTCCTCAAGGATAGTTTAAATGTTTTAAAATTATAAAATTTAAAAGAAATTTTAAAAAAGTAATTACGATTTCTGTTTTGGATTCCTCAAGGATAGTTTAAATGTTTTAAAATAATAAAATTTAAAACAAATTTAAAAAAAGTGATTTCTGTTTTGGATTCCTCAAGGATAGTTTAAATGTTTTAAAATAATAAAATTTAAAAGAAATTTTAAAAAAGTGATTTCTGTATTGGATTCCTCAAGGATAGTTTAAATGTTTTAAAATTATAAAATTTAAAAGAAATTTTAAAAAAGTAATTACGATTTCTGTTTTGGATTCCTCAAGGATAGTTTAAATGTTTTAAAATAATAAAATTTAAAACAAATTTAAAAAAAGTGATTTCTGTTTTGCATTCCTCAAGGATAGTTTAAATGTTTTAAAATTATAAAATTTAAAAGAAATTTTAAAAAAGTAATTACGATTTCTGTTTTGGATTCCTCAAGGATAGTTTAAATGTTTGAAAATAATAAAATTTAAAACAAATTTAAAAAAAGTGATTTCTGTTTTGGATTCCTCAAGGATAGTTTAAATGTTTTAAAATTATAAAATTTAAAAGAAATTTTAAAAAAGTAATTACGATTTCTGTTTTGGATTCCTCAAGGATAGTTTAAATGTTTTAAAATAATAAAATTTAAAAAAAATTTAAAAAAAGTGATTTCTGTTTTGGATTCCTCAAGGATAGTTTAAATGTTTTAAAATTATAAAATTTAAAAGAAATTTTAAAAAAGTAATTACGATTTCTGTTTTGGATTCCTCAAGGATAGTTTAAATGTTTTAAAATAATAAAATTTAAAACAAATTTAAAAAAAGTGATTTCTGTTTTGGATTCCTCAAGGATAGTTTAAATGTTTTAAAATTATAAAATTTAAAAGAAATTTTAAAAAAGTAATTACGATTTCTGTTTTGGATTCCTCAAGGATAGTTTAAATGTTTTAAAATAATAAAATTTAAAACAAATTTAAAAAAAGTGATTTCTGTTTTGGATTCCTCAAGGATAGTTTAAATGTTTTAAAATTATAAAATTTAAAAGAAATTTTAAAAAAGTAATTACGATTTCTGTTTTGGATTCCTCAAGGATAGTTTAAATGTTTTAAAATAATAAAATTTAAAACAAATTTAAAAAAAGTGATTTCTGTTTTGGATTCCTCAAGGATAGTTTAAATGTTTTAAAATAATAAAATTTAAAAGAAATTTTAAAAAAGTAATTACGATTTCTGTTTTGGATTCCTCAATGATAGTTTAAATGTTTTAAAATAATAAAATTTAAAACAAATTTAAAAAAAGTGATTTCTGTTTTGGATTCCTCAAGGATAGTTAAATGTTTTAAAATTATAAAATTTAAAAGAAATTTTAAAAAAGTAATTACGATTTCTGTTTTGGATTCCTCAAGGATAGTTTAAATGTTTTAAAATTATAAAATTTAAAAGAAATTTTAAAAAAGTAATTAGGATTTCTGTTTTGCATTCCTCAAGGATAGTTTAAATGTTTTAAAATAATAAAATTTAAAAGAAATTTTAAAAAAGTAATTACGATTTCTGTTTTGGATTCCTCAAGGATAGTTTAAATGTTTTAAAATTATAAAATTTAAAAGAAATTTAAAAAAAGTAATTACGATTTCTGTTTTGGATTCCTCAAGGATAGTTTAAATGTTTTAAAATTATAAAATTTAAAAGAAATTTTAAAAAAGTAATTACGATTTCTGTTTTGGATTCCTCAAGGATAGTTTAAATGTTTTAAAATAATAAAATTTAAAACAAATTTAAAAAAAGTGATTTCTGTTTTGGATTCCTCAAGGATAGTTTAAATGTTTTAAAATAATAAAATTTAAAAGAAATTTTAAAAAAGTAATTACGATTTCTGTTTTGGATTCCTCAAGGATAGTTTAAATGTTTTAAAATAATAAAATTTAAAACAAATTTAAAAAAAGTAATTAGAATTTCTGTTTTGCATTCCTCAAGGATAGTTTAAATGTTTTAAAATAATAAAATTTAAAAGAAATTTTAAAAAAGTAATTAGGATTTCTGTATTGGATTCCTCAAGGATAGTTTAAATGTTTTAAAATTATAAAATTTAAAAGAAATTTTAAAAAAGTAATTACGATTTCTGTTTTGGATTCCTCAAGGATAGTTTAAATGTTTTAAAATTATAAAATTTAAAAGAAATTTTAAAAAAGTAATTAGGATTTCTGTTTTGCATTCCTCAAGGATAGTTTAAATGTTTTAAAATAATAAAATTTAAAAGAAATTTAAAAAAGGTAATTACGATTTCTGTTTTGGATTCCTCAAGGATAGTTTAAATGTTTTAAAATTATAAAATTTAAAAGAAATTTAAAAAAAGTAATTACGATTTCTGTTTTGGATTCCACAAGGATAGTTTAAATGTTTTAAAATTATAAAATTTAAAAGAAATTTTAAAAAAGTAATTACGATTTCTGTTTTGGATTCCTCAAGGATAGTTTAAATGTTTTAAAATAATAAAATTTAAAACAAATTTAAAAAAAGTGATTTCTGTTTTGGATTCCTCAAGGATAGTTTAAATGTTTTAAAATAATAAAATTTAAAAGAAATTTTAAAAAAGTAATTAGGATTTCTCTTTTGGATTCCTCAAAGATAGTTTAAATGTTTTAAAATAATAAAATTTAAAAGAAATTTTAAAAAAGTAATTAGGATTTCTGTTTTGGATTCCTCAAGGATAGTTTAAATGTTTTAAAATAATAAAATTTAAAAGAAATTTTAAAAAAGTAATTAGGATTTCTGTTTTGAATTCCTTAAGGATAGTTTAAATGTTTTAAAATAATAAAATTTAAAACAAATTTAAAAAAAGTGATTTCTATTTTGGATTCCTCAAGGATAGTTTAAATGTTTTAAAATTATAAAATTTAAAAGAAATTTTAAAAAAGTAATTACGATTTCTGTTTTGGATTCCTCAAGGATAGTTTAAATGTTTTAAAATAATAAAATTTAAAACAAATTTAAAAAAAGTAATTAGGATTTCTGTTTTGCATTCCTCAAGGATAGTTTAAATGTTTTAAAATAATAAAATTTAAAAGAAATTTTAAAAAAGTAATTACGATTTCTGTATTGGATTCCTCAAGGATAGTTTAAATGTTTTAAAATTATAAAATTTAAAAGAAATTTTAAAAAAGTAATTACGATTTCTGTTTTGGATTCCTCAAGGATAGTTTAAATGTTTTAAAATAATAAAATTTAAAACAAATTTAAAAAAAGTGATTTCTGTTTTGCATTCCTCAAGGATAGTTTAAATGTTTTAAAATTATAAAATTTAAAAGAAATTTTAAAAAAGTAATTACGATTTCTGTTTTGGATTCCTCAAGGATAGTTTAAATGTTTTAAAATAATAAAATTTAAAACAAATTTAAAAAAAGTGATTTCTGTTTTGGATTCCTCAAGGATAGTTTAAATGTTTTAAAATAATAAAATTTAAAAGAAATTTTAAAAAAGTAATTAGGATTTCTGTTTTGGATTCCTCAAGGATAGTTTAAATGTTTTAAAATAATAAAATTTAAAAGAAATTTAAAAAAGTAATTAGGATTTCTGTTTTGAATTCCTTAAGGAGAGTTTAAATGTTTTAAAATAATAAAATTTAAAACAAATTTAAAAAAAGTGATTTCTATTTTGGATTCCTCAAGGATAGTTTAAATGTTTTAAAATTATAAAATTTAAAAGAAATTTTAAAAAAGTAATTACGATTTCTGTTTTGGATTCCTCAAGGATAGTTTAAATGTTTTAAAATTATAAAATTTAAAACAAATTTAAAAAAAGTGATTTCTGTTTTGCATTCCTCAAGGATAGTTTAAATGTTTTAAAATTATAAAATTTAAAAGAAATTTTAAAAAAGTAATTACGATTTCTGTTTTGGATTCCTCAAGGATAGTTTAAATGTTTTAAAATAATAAAATTTAAAACAAATTTAAAAAAAGTGATTTCTGTTTTGGATTCCTCAAGGATAGTTTAAATGTTTTAAAATAATAAAATTTAAAAGAAATTTTAAAAAAGTAATTAGGATTTCTGTTTTGGATTCCTCAAGGATAGTTTAAATGTTTTAAAATAATAAAATTTAAAAGAAATTTTAAAAAAGTAATTAGGATTTCTGTTTTGAATTCCTTAAGGATAGTTTAAATGTTTTAAAATAATAAAATTTAAAACAAATTTAAAAAAAGTGATTTCTGTTTTGGATTCCTCAAAGATAGTTTAAATGTTTTAAAATAATAAAATTTAAAAGAAATTTTAAAAAAGTAATTAGGATTTCTGTTTTGCATTCCTCAAGGATAGTTTAAATGTTTTAAAATAATAAAATTTAAAAGAAATTTTAAAAAAGTAATTACGATTTCTGTTTTGGATTCCTCAAGGATAGTTTAAATGTTTTAAAATAATAAAATTTAAAACAAATTTAAAAAAAGTAATTAGGATTTCTGTTTTGCATTTCTCAAGGATAGTTTAAATGTTTTAAAATAATAAAATTTAAAAGAAATTTTAAAAAAGTAATTACGATTTCTGTATTGGATTCCTCAAAGATAGTTTAAATGTTTTAAAATTATAAAATTTAAAAGAAATTTTAAAAAAGTAATTACGATTTCTGTTTTGGATTCCTCAAGGATAGTTTAAATGTTTTAAAATAATAAAATTTAAAACAAATTTAAAAAAAGTGATTTCTGTTTTGCATTCCTCAAGGATAGTTTAAATGTTTTAAAATTATAAAATTTAAAAGAAATTTTAAAAAAGTAATTACGATTTCTGTTTTGGATTCCTCAAGGATAGTTTAAATGTTTTAAAATAATAAAATTTAAAACAAATTTAAAAAAAGTGATTTCTGTTTTGGATTCCTCAAGGATAGTTTAAATGTTTTAAAATAATAAAATTTAAAACAAATTTTAAAAAAGGAATTAGGATTTCTGTTTTGGATTCCTCAAGGATAGTTTAAATGTTTTAAAATAATAAAATTTAAAAGAAATTTTAAAAAAGTAATTAGGATTTCTGTTTTGAATTCCTTAAGGATAGTTTAAATGTTTTAAAATAATAAAATTTAAAACAAATTTAAAAAAAGTGATTTCTGTTTTGGATTCCTCAAAGATAGTTTAAATGTTTTAAAATAATAAAATTTAAAAGAAATTTTAAAAAAGTAATTAGGATTTCTGTTTTGCATTCCTCAAGGATAGTTTAAATGTTTTAAAATAATAAAATTTAAAAGAAATTTTAAAAAAGTAATTATGATTTCTGTTTTGGATTCCTCAAGGATAGTTTAAATGTTTTAAAATTATAAAATTTAAAAGAAATTTTAAAAAAGTAATTAGGATTTCTGGTTTGCATTCCTCAAGGATAGTTTAAATGTTTTAAAATAATAAAATTTAAAAGAAATTTTAAAAAAGTAATTACGATTTCTGTTTTGGATTCCTCAAGGATAGTTTAAATGTTTTAAAATAATAAAATTTAAAACAAATTTAAAAAAAGTGATTTCTGTTTTGGATTCCTCAAGGATAGTTTAAATGTTTTAAAATAATAAAATTTAAAACAAATTTAAAAAAAGTGATTTCTGTTTTGGATTCCTCAAGGATAGTTTAAATGTTTTAAAATTATAAAATTTAAAAGAAATTTTAAAAAAGTAATTACGATTTCTGTTTTGGATTCCTCAAGGATAGTTTAAATGTTTTAAAATAATAAAATTTAAAACAAATTTAAAAAAAGTGATTTCTGTTTTGGATTCCTCAAGGATAGTTTAAATGTTTTAAAATAGTAAAATTTAAAAGAAATTTTAAAAAAGTAATTAGGATTTCTGTTTTGAATTCCTTAAGGATAGTTTAAATGTTTTAAAATAATAAAATTTAAAAGAAATTTAAAAAAAGTAATTAGGATTTCTGTTTTTAATTCCTTAAGGATAGTTTACATGTTTTAAAATAATAAAATTTAAAAGAAATTTTAAAAAAGTAATTACGATTTCTGTTTTGGATTCCTCAAGGATAGTTTAAATGTTTTAAAATAATAAAATTTAAAACAAATTTAAAAAAAGTGATTTCTGTTTTGGATTCCTCAACGATAGTTTAAATGTTTTAAAATAATAAAATTTAAAAGAAATTTTAAAAAAGTAATTAGGATTTCTGTTTTGCATTCCTCAAGGATAGTTTAAATGTTTTAAAATAATAAAATTTAAAACAAATTTTAAAAAAGTAATTAGGATTTCTGTTTTGGATTCCTCAAGGATAGTTTAAATGTTTTAAAATAATAAAATTTAAAACAAATTTAAAAAAAGTGATTTCTGTTTTGGATTCGTCAAGGATAGTTTAAATGTTTTAAAATTATAAAATTTAAAAGAAATTTTAAAAAAGTAATTACGATTTCTGTTTTGGATTCCTCAAGGATAGTTTAAATGTTTTAAAATAATAAAATTTAAAACAAATTTAAAAAAAGTAATTAGGATTTCTGTTTTGCATTCCTCAAGGATAGTTTAAATGTTTTAAAATAATAAAATTTAAAAGAAATTTTAAAAAAGTAATTACGATTTCTGTATTGGATTCCTCAAGGATAGTTTAAATGTTTTAAAATTATAAAATTTAAAAGAAATTTTAAAAAAGTAATTACGATTTCTGTTTTGGATTCCTCAAGGATAGTTTAAATGTTTTAAAATAATAAAATTTAAAACAAATTTAAAAAAAGTGATTTCTGTTTTGCATTCCTCAAGGATAGTTTAAATGTTTTAAAATTATAAAATTTAAAAGAAATTTTAAAAAAGTAATTACGATTTCTGTTTTGGATTCCTCAAGGATAGTTTAAATGTTTTAAAATAATAAAATTTAAAACAAATTTAAAAAAAGTGATTTCTGTTTTGGATTCCTCAAGGATAGTTTAAATGTTTTAAAATAATAAAATTTAAAAGAAATTTTAAAAAAGTAATTAGGATTTCTGTTTTGGATTCCTCAAGGATAGTTTAAATGTTTTAAAATAATAAAATTTAAAAGAAATTTAAAAAAGTAATTAGGATTTCTGTTTTGAATTCCTTAAGGATAGTTTAAATGTTTTAAAATAATAAAATTTAAAACAAATTTAAAAAAAGTGATTTCTATTTTGGATTCCTCAAGGATAGTTTAAATGTTTTAAAATTATAAAATTTAAAAGAAATTTTAAAAAAGTAATTACGATTTCTGTTTTGGATTCCTCAAGGATAGTTTAAATGTTTTAAAATTATAAAATTTAAAACAAATTTAAAAAAAGTGATTTCTGTTTTGCATTCCTCAAGGATAGTTTAAATGTTTTAAAATTATAAAATTTAAAAGAAATTTTAAAAAAGTAATTACGATTTCTGTTTTGGATTCCTCAAGGATAGTTTAAATGTTTTAAAATAATAAAATTTAAAACAAATTTAAAAAAAGTGATTTCTGTTTTGGATTCCTCAAGGATAGTTTAAATGTTTTAAAATAATAAAATTTAAAAGAAATTTTAAAAAAGTAATTAGGATTTCTGTTTTGGATTCCTCAAGGATAGTTTAAATGTTTTAAAATAATAAAATTTAAAAGAAATTTTAAAAAAGTAATTAGGATTTCTGTTTTGAATTCCTTAAGGATAGTTTAAATGTTTTAAAATAATAAAATTTAAAACAAATTTAAAAAAAGTGATTTCTGTTTTGGATTCCTCAAAGATAGTTTAAATGTTTTAAAATAATAAAATTTAAAAGAAATTTTAAAAAAGTAATTAGGATTTCTGTTTTGCATTCCTCAAGGATAGTTTAAATGTTTTAAAATAATAAAATTTAAAAGAAATTTTAAAAAAGTAATTACGATTTCTGTTTTGGATTCCTCAAGGATAGTTTAAATGTTTTAAAATAATAAAATTTAAAACAAATTTAAAAAAAGTAATTAGGATTTCTGTTTTGCATTTCTCAAGGATAGTTTAAATGTTTTAAAATAATAAAATTTAAAAGAAATTTTAAAAAAGTAATTACGATTTCTGTATTGGATTCCTCAAGGATAGTTTAAATGTTTTAAAATTATAAAATTTAAAAGAAATTTTAAAAAAGTAATTACGATTTCTGTTTTGGATTCCTCAAGGATAGTTTAAATGTTTTAAAATAATAAAATTTAAAACAAATTTAAAAAAAGTGATTTCTGTTTTGCATTCCTCAAGGATAGTTTAAATGTTTTAAAATTATAAAATTTAAAAGAAATTTTAAAAAAGTAATTACGATTTCTGTTTTGGATTCCTCAAGGATAGTTTAAATGTTTTAAAATAATAAAATTTAAAACAAATTTAAAAAAAGTGATTTCTGTTTTGGATTCCTCAAGGATAGTTTAAATGTTTTAAAATAATAAAATTTAAAACAAATTTTAAAAAAGTAATTAGGATTTCTGTTTTGGATTCCTCAAGGATAGTTTAAATGTTTTAAAATAATAAAATTTAAAAGAAATTTTAAAAAAGTAATTAGGATTTCTGTTTTGAATTCCTTAAGGATAGTTTAAATGTTTTAAAATAATAAAATTTAAAACAAATTTAAAAAAAGTGATTTCTGTTTTGGATTCCTCAAAGATAGTTTAAATGTTTTAAAATAATAAAATTTAAAAGAAATTTTAAAAAAGTAATTAGGATTTCTGTTTTGCATTCCTCAAGGATAGTTTAAATTTTTTAAAATAATAAAATTTAAAAGAAATTTTAAAAAAGTAATTATGATTTCTGTTTTGGATTCCTCAAGGATAGTTTAAATGTTTTAAAATTATAAAATTTAAAAGAAATTTTAAAAAAGTAATTAGGATTTCTGGTTTGCATTCCTCAAGGATAGTTTAAATGTTTTAAAATAATAAAATTTAAAAGAAATTTTAAAAAAGTAATTACGATTTCTGTTTTGGATTCCTCAAGGATAGTTTAAATGTTTTAAAATAATAAAATTTAAAACAAATTTAAAAAAAGTGATTTCTGTTTTGGATTCCTCAAGGATAGTTTAAATGTTTTAAAATTATAAAATTTAAAAGAAATTTTAAAAAAGTAATTACGATTTCTGTTTTGGATTCCTCAAGGATAGTTTAAATGTTTTAAAATAATAAAATTTAAAACAAATTTAAAAAAAGTGATTTCTGTTTTGGATTCCTCAAGGATAGTTTAAATGTTTTAAAATAGTAAAATTTAAAAGAAATTTTAAAAAAGTAATTAGGATTTCTGTTTTGAATTCCTTAAGGATAGTTTAAATGTTTTAAAATAATAAAATTTAAAAGAAATTTAAAAAAAGTAATTAGGATTTCTGTTTTTAATTCCTTAAGGATAGTTTACATGTTTTAAAATAATAAAATTTAAAAGAAATTTTAAAAAAGTAATTACGATTTCTGTTTTGGATTCCTCAAGGATAGTTTAAATGTTTTAAAATAATAAAATTTAAAACAAATTTAAAAAAAGTGATTTCTGTTTTGGATTCCTCAAAGATAGTTTAAATGTTTTAAAATAATAAAATTTAAAAGAAATTTTAAAAAAGTAATTAGGATTTCTGTTTTGCATTCCTCAAGGATAGTTTAAATGTTTTAAAATAATAAAATTTAAAACAAATTTTAAAAAAGTAATTAGGATTTCTGTTTTGGATTCCTCAAGGATAGTTTAAATGTTTTAAAATAATAAAATTTAAAACAAATTTAAAAAAAGTGATTTCTGTTTTGGATTCGTCAAGGATAGTTTAAATGTTTTAAAATTATAAAATTTAAAAGAAATTTTAAAAAAGTAATTACGATTTCTGTTTTGGATTCCTCAAGGATAGTTTAAATGTTTTAAAATAATAAAATTTAAAACAAATTTAAAAAAAGTAATTAGGATTTCTGTTTTGCATTCCTCAAGGATAGTTTAAATGTTTTAAAATAATAAAATTTAAAAGAAATTTTAAAAAAGTAATTACGATTTCTGTATTGGATTCCTCAAGGATAGTTTAAATGTTTTAAAATTATAAAATTTAAAAGAAATTTTAAAAAAGTAATTACGATTTCTGTTTTGGATTCCTCAAGGATAGTTTAAATGTTTTAAAATAATAAAATTTAAAACAAATTTAAAAAAAGTGATTTCTGTTTTGCATTCCTCAAGGATAGTTTAAATGTTTTAAAATTATAAAATTTAAAAGAAATTTTAAAAAAGTAATTACGATTTCTGTTTTGGATTCCTCAAGGATAGTTTAAATGTTTTAAAATAATAAAATTTAAAACAAATTTAAAAAAAGTGATTTCTGTTTTGGATTCCTCAAGGATAGTTTAAATGTTTTAAAATAATAAAATTTAAAAGAAATTTTAAAAAAGTAATTAGGATTTCTGTTTTGGATTCCTCAAGGATAGTTTAAATGTTTTAAAATAATAAAATTTAAAAGAAATTTAAAAAAGTAATTAGGATTTCTGTTTTGAATTCCTTAAGGATAGTTTAAATGTTTTAAAATAATAAAATTTAAAACAAATTTAAAAAAAGTGATTTCTATTTTGGATTCCTCAAGGATAGTTTAAATGTTTTAAAATTATAAAATTTAAAAGAAATTTTAAAAAAGTAATTACGATTTCTGTTTTGGATTCCTCAAGGATAGTTTAAATGTTTTAAAATTATAAAATTTAAAACAAATTTAAAAAAAGTGATTTCTGTTTTGCATTCCTCAAGGATAGTTTAAATGTTTTAAAATTATAAAATTTAAAAGAAATTTTAAAAAAGTAATTACGATTTCTGTTTTGGATTCCTCAAGGATAGTTTAAATGTTTTAAAATAATAAAATTTAAAACAAATTTAAAAAAAGTGATTTCTGTTTTGGATTCCTCAAGGATAGTTTAAATGTTTTAAAATAATAAAATTTAAAAGAAATTTTAAAAAAGTAATTAGGATTTCTGTTTTGGATTCCTCAAGGATAGTTTAAATGTTTTAAAATAATAAAATTTAAAAGAAATTTTAAAAAAGTAATTAGGATTTCTGTTTTGAATTCCTTAAGGATAGTTTAAATGTTTTAAAATAATAAAATTTAAAACAAATTTAAAAAAAGTGATTTCTGTTTTGGATTCCTCAAAGATAGTTTAAATGTTTTAAAATAATAAAATTTAAAAGAAATTTTAAAAAAGTAATTAGGATTTCTGTTTTGCATTCCTCAAGGATAGTTTAAATGTTTTAAAATAATAAAATTTAAAAGAAATTTTAAAAAAGTAATTACGATTTCTGTTTTGGATTCCTCAAGGATAGTTTAAATGTTTTAAAATAATAAAATTTAAAACAAATTTAAAAAAAGTAATTAGGATTTCTGTTTTGCATTTCTCAAGGATAGTTTAAATGTTTTAAAATAATAAAATTTAAAAGAAATTTTAAAAAAGTAATTACGATTTCTGTATTGGATTCCTCAAGGATAGTTTAAATGTTTTAAAATTATAAAATTTAAAAGAAATTTTAAAAAAGTAATTACGATTTCTGTTTTGGATTCCTCAAGGATAGTTTAAATGTTTTAAAATAATAAAATTTAAAACAAATTTAAAAAAAGTGATTTCTGTTTTGCATTCCTCAAGGATAGTTTAAATGTTTTAAAATTATAAAATTTAAAAGAAATTTTAAAAAAGTAATTACGATTTCTGTTTTGGATTCCTCAAGGATAGTTTAAATGTTTTAAAATAATAAAATTTAAAACAAATTTAAAAAAAGTGATTTCTGTTTTGGATTCCTCAAGGATAGTTTAAATGTTTTAAAATAATAAAATTTAAAACAAATTTTAAAAAAGTAATTAGGATTTCTGTTTTGGATTCCTCAAGGATAGTTTAAATGTTTTAAAATAATAAAATTTAAAAGAAATTTTAAAAAAGTAATTAGGATTTCTGTTTTGAATTCCTTAAGGATAGTTTAAATGTTTTAAAATAATAAAATTTAAAACAAATTTAAAAAAAGTGATTTCTGTTTTGGATTCCTCAAAGATAGTTTAAATGTTTTAAAATAATAAAATTTAAAAGAAATTTTAAAAAAGTAATTAGGATTTCTGTTTTGCATTCCTCAAGGATAGTTTAAATTTTTTAAAATAATAAAATTTAAAAGAAATTTTAAAAAAGTAATTATGATTTCTGTTTTGGATTCCTCAAGGATAGTTTAAATGTTTTAAAATTATAAAATTTAAAAGAAATTTTAAAAAAGTAATTAGGATTTCTGGTTTGCATTCCTCAAGGATAGTTTAAATGTTTTAAAATAATAAAATTTAAAAGAAATTTTAAAAAAGTAATTACGATTTCTGTTTTGGATTCCTCAAGGATAGTTTAAATGTTTTAAAATAATAAAATTTAAAACAAATTTAAAAAAAGTGATTTCTGTTTTGGATTCCTCAAGGATAGTTTAAATGTTTTAAAATTATAAAATTTAAAAGAAATTTTAAAAAAGTAATTACGATTTCTGTTTTGGATTCCTCAAGGATAGTTTAAATGTTTTAAAATAATAAAATTTAAAACAAATTTAAAAAAAGTGATTTCTGTTTTGGATTCCTCAAGGATAGTTTAAATGTTTTAAAATAGTAAAATTTAAAAGAAATTTTAAAAAAGTAATTAGGATTTCTGTTTTGAATTCCTTAAGGATAGTTTAAATGTTTTAAAATAATAAAATTTAAAAGAAATTTAAAAAAAGTAATTAGGATTTCTGTTTTTAATTCCTTAAGGATAGTTTACATGTTTTAAAATAATAAAATTTAAAAGAAATTTTAAAAAAGTAATTACGATTTCTGTTTTGGATTCCTCAAGGATAGTTTAAATGTTTTAAAATAATAAAATTTAAAACAAATTTAAAAAAAGTGATTTCTGTTTTGGATTCCTCAAAGATAGTTTAAATGTTTTAAAATAATAAAATTTAAAAGAAATTTTAAAAAAGTAATTAGGATTTCTGTTTTGCATTCCTCAAGGATAGTTTAAATGTTTTAAAATAATAAAATTTAAAACAAATTTTAAAAAAGTAATTAGGATTTCTGTTTTGGATTCCTCAAGGATAGTTTAAATGTTTTAAAATAATAAAATTTAAAACAAATTTAAAAAAAGTGATTTCTGTTTTGGATTCGTCAAGGATAGTTTAAATGTTTTAAAATTATAAAATTTAAAAGAAATTTTAAAAAAGTAATTACGATTTCTGTTTTGGATTCCTCAAGGATAGTTTAAATGTTTTAAAATAATAAAATTTAAAACAAATTTAAAAAAAGTAATTAGGATTTCTGTTTTGCATTCCTCAAGGATAGTTTAAATGTTTTAAAATAATAAAATTTAAAAGAAATTTTAAAAAAGTAATTACGATTTCTGTATTGGATTCCTCAAGGATAGTTTAAATGTTTTAAAATTATAAAATTTAAAAGAAATTTTAAAAAAGTAATTACGATTTCTGTTTTGGATTCCTCAAGGATAGTTTAAATGTTTTAAAATAATAAAATTTAAAACAAATTTAAAAAAAGTGATTTCTGTTTTGCATTCCTCAAGGATAGTTTAAATGTTTTAAAATTATAAAATTTAAAAGAAATTTTAAAAAAGTAATTACGATTTCTGTTTTGGATTCCTCAAGGATAGTTTAAATGTTTTAAAATAATAAAATTTAAAACAAATTTAAAAAAAGTGATTTCTGTTTTGGATTCCTCAAGGATAGTTTAAATGTTTTAAAATAATAAAATTTAAAAGAAATTTTAAAAAAGTAATTAGGATTTCTGTTTTGATTCCTCAAGGATAGTTTAAATGTTTTAAAATTATAAAATTTAAAACAAATTTAAAAAAGTAATTAGGATTTCTGTTTTGAATTCCTTAAGGATAGTTTAAATGTTTTAAAATAATAAAATTTAAAACAAATTTAAAAAAAGTGATTTCTATTTTGGATTCCTCAAGGATAGTTTAAATGTTTTAAAATTATAAAATTTAAAAGAAATTTTAAAAAAGTAATTACGATTTCTGTTTTGGATTCCTCAAGGATAGTTTAAATGTTTTAAAATTATAAAATTTAAAACAAATTTAAAAAAAGTAATTAGGATTTCTGTTTTGCATTCCTCAAGGATAGTTTAAATGTTTTAAAATAATAAAATTTAAAAGAAATTTTAAAAAAGTAATTACGATTTCTGTATTGGATTCCTCAAGGATAGTTTAAATGTTTTAAAATTATAAAATTTAAAAGAAATTTTAAAAAAGTAATTACGATTTCTGTTTTGGATTCCTCAAGGATAGTTTAAATGTTTTAAAATAATAAAATTTAAAACAAATTTAAAAAAAGTGATTTCTGTTTTGCATTCCTCAAGGATAGTTTAAATGTTTTAAAATTATAAAATTTAAAAGAAATTTTAAAAAAGTAATTACGATTTCTGTTTTGGATTCCTCAAGGATAGTTTAAATGTTTTAAAATAATAAAATTTAAAACAAATTTAAAAAAAGTGATTTCTGTTTTGGATTCCTCAAGGATAGTTTAAATGTTTTAAAATAATAAAATTTAAAAGAAATTTTAAAAAAGTAATTAGGATTTCTGTTTTGGATTCCTCAAGGATAGTTTAAATGTTTTAAAATAATAAAATTTAAAAGAAATTTTAAAAAAGTAATTAGGATTTCTGTTTTGAATTCCTGAAGGATAGTTTAAATGTTTTAAAATAATAAAATTTAAAACAAATTTAAAAAAAGTGATTTCTGTTTTGGATTCCTCAAAGATAGTTTAAATGTTTTAAAATAATAAAATTTAAAAGAAATTTTAAAAAAGTAATTAGGATTTCTGTTTTGCATTCCTCAAGGATAGTTTAAATGTTTTAAAATAATAAAATTTAAAAGAAATTTTAAAAAAGTAATTACGATTTCTGTTTTGGATTCCTCAAGGATAGTTTAAATGTTTTAAAATAATAAAATTTAAAACAAATTTAAAAAAAGTAATTAGGATTTCTGTTTTGCATTCCTCAAGGATAGTTTAAATGTTTTAAAATAATAAAATTTAAAAGAAATTTTAAAAAAGTAATTACGATTTCTGTATTGGATTCCTCAAGGATAGTTTAAATGTTTTAAAATTATAAAATTTAAAAGAAATTTTAAAAAAGTAATTACGATTTCTGTTTTGGATTCCTCAAGGATAGTTTAAATGTTTTAAAATAATAAAATTTAAAACAAATTTAAAAAAAGTGATTTCTGTTTTGCATTCCTCAAGGATAGTTTAAATGTTTTAAAATTATAAAATTTAAAAGAAATTTTAAAAAAGTAATTACGATTTCTGTTTTGGATTCCTCAAGGATAGTTTAAATGTTTTAAAATAATAAAATTTAAAACAAATTTAAAAAAAGTGATTTCTGTTTTGGATTCCTCAAGGATAGTTTAAATGTTTTAAAATAATAAAATTTAAAACAAATTTTAAAAAAGTAATTAGGATTTCTGTTTTGGATTCCTCAAGGATAGTTTAAATGTTTTAAAATAATAAAATTTAAAAGAAATTTTAAAAAAGTAATTAGGATTTCTGTTTTGAATTCCTTAAGGATAGTTTAAATGTTTTAAAATAATAAAATTTAAAACAAATTTAAAAAAAGTGATTTCTGTTTTGGATTCCTCAAAGATAGTTTAAATGTTTTAAAATAATAAAATTTAAAAGAAATTTTAAAAAAGTAATTAGGATTTCTGTTTTGCATTCCTCAAGGATAGTTTAAATGTTTTAAAATAATAAAATTTAAAAGAAATTTTAAAAAAGTAATTATGATTTCTGTTTTGGATTCCTCAAGGATAGTTTAAATGTTTTAAAATTATAAAATTTAAAAGAAATTTTAAAAAAGTAATTAGGATTTCTGGTTTGCATTCCTCAAGGATAGTTTAAATGTTTTAAAATAATAAAATTTAAAAGAAATTTTAAAAAAGTAATTACGATTTCTGTTTTGGATTCCTCAAGGATAGTTTAAATGTTTTAAAATAATAAAATTTAAAACAAATTTAAAAAAAGTGATTTCTGTTTTGGATTCCTCAAGGATAGTTTAAATGTTTTAAAATTATAAAATTTAAAAGAAATTTTAAAAAAGTAATTACGATTTCTGTTTTGGATTCCTCAAGGATAGTTTAAATGTTTTAAAATAATAAAATTTAAAACAAATTTAAAAAAAGTGATTTCTGTTTTGGATTCCTCAAGGATAGTTTAAATGTTTTAAAATAGTAAAATTTAAAAGAAATTTTAAAAAAGTAATTAGGATTTCTGTTTTGAATTCCTTAAGGATAGTTTAAATGTTTTAAAATAATAAAATTTAAAAGAAATTTAAAAAAAGTAATTAGGATTTCTGTTTTGAATTCCTTAAGGATAGTTTACATGTTTTAAAATAATAAAATTTAAAAGAAATTTTAAAAAAGTAATTACGATTTCTGTTTTGGATTCCTCAAGGATAGTTTAAATGTTTTAAAATAATAAAATTTAAAACAAATTTAAAAAAAGTGATTTCTGTTTTGGATTCCTCAAAGATAGTTTAAATGTTTTAAAATAATAAAATTTAAAAGAAATTTTAAAAAAGTAATTAGGATTTCTGTTTTGGATTCCTCAAGGATAGTTTAAATGTTTTAAAATAATAAAATTTAAAAGAAATTTTAAAAAAGTAATTAGGATTTCTGTTTTGAATTCCTTAAGGATAGTTTAAATGTTTTAAAATAATAAAATTTAAAACAAATTTAAAAAAAGTGATTTCTGTTTTGGATTCCTCAAAGATAGTTTAAATGTTTTAAAATAATAAAATTTAAAAGAAATTTTAAAAAAGTAATTAGGATTTCTGTTTTGGATTCCTTAAGGATAGTTTAAATGTTTTAAAATTATAAAATTTAAAAGAAATTTTAAAAAAGTAATTAGAATTTCTGTTTTGGATTCCTCAACGATAGTTTAAATGTTTTAAAATAATAAAATTTAAAAGAAATTTTAAAAAGGTAATTAGGATTTCTGTTTTGAATTCCTTAAGGATAGTTTAAATGTTTTAAAATAATAAAATTTAAAAGAAATTTTAAAAAAGTAATTAGGATTTCTGTTTTGGATTCCTCAAGGATAGTTTAAATGTTTTAAAATAATAAAATTTAAAAGAAATTTTAAAAAAGTAATTACGATTTCTGTTTTGGATTCCTCAAGGATAGTTTAAATGTTTTAAAATAATAAAATTTAAAAGAAATTTTAAAAAAGTAATTAGGATTTCAGTTTTGGATTCCTCAAGGATAGTTTAAATGTTTTAAAATAATAAAATTTAAAACAAATTTAAAAAAAGTGATTTCTGTTTTGGATTCCTCAAGGATAGTTTAAATGTTTTAAAATAATAAAATTTAAAAGAAATTTTAAAAAAGTAATTAGGATTTCTGTTTTGCATTCCTCAAGGATAGTTTAAATGTTTTAAAATAATAAAATTTAAAAGAAATTTTAAAAAAGTAATTACGATTTCTGTTTTGGATTCCTCAAGGATAGTTTAAATGTTTTAAAATTATAAAATTTAAAAGAAATTTTAAAAAAGTAATTAGGATTTCTGTTTTGCATTCCTCAAGGATAGTTTAAATGTTTTAAAATAATAAAATTTAAAACAAATTTAAAAAAAGTGATTTCTGTTTTGGATTCCTCAAGGATAGTTTAAATGTTTTAAAATAATAAAATTTAAAAGAAATTTTAAAAAAGTAATTATGATTTCTATTTTGGATTCCTCAAAGATAGTTTAAATGTTTTAAAATAATAAAATTTAAAAGAAATTTTAAAAAAGTAATTAGGATTTCTGTTTTGGATTCCTCAAGGATAGTTTAAATGTTTTAAAATAATAAAATTTAAAAGAAATTTTAAAAAAGTAATTAGGATTTCTGTTTTGAATTCCTTAAGGACAGTTTAAATGTTTTAAAATAATAAAATTTAAAACAAATTTAAAAAAAGTGATTTCTGTTTTGGATTCCTCAAGGATAGTTTAAATGTTTTAAAATTATAAAATTTAAAAGAAATTTTAAAAAAGTAATTACGATTTCTGTTTTGGATTCCTCAAGGATAGTTTAAATGTTTTAAAATAATAAAATTTAAAACAAATTTAAAAAAAGTGATTTCTGTTTTGGATTCCTCAAGGATAGTTTAAATGTTTTAAAATAATAAAATTTAAAAGAAATTTTAAAAAAGTAATTATGATTTCTATTTTGGATTCCTCAAAGATAGTTTAAATGTTTTAAAATAATAAAATTTAAAAGAAATTTTAAAAAAGTAATTAGGATTTCTGTTTTGGATTCCTCAAGGATAGTTTAAATGTTTTAAAATAATAAAATTTAAAAGAAATTTTAAAAAAGTAATTAGGATTTCTGTTTTGGATTCCTCAAAGATAGTTTAAATGTTTTAAAATAATAAAATTTAAAAGAAATTTTAAAAAAGTAATTAGGATTTCTGTTTTGAATTCCTTAAGGATAGTTTAAATGTTTTAAAATAATAAAATTTAAAAGAAATTTTAAAAAAGTAATTAGGATTTCTGTTTTGGATTCCTCAAGGATAGTTTAAATGTTTTAAAATAATAAAATTTAAAAGAAATTTTAAAAAAGTAATTACGATTTCTGTTTTGGATTCCTCAAGGATAGTTTAAATGTTTTAAAATAATAAAATTTAAAAGAAATTTTAAAAAAGTAATTAGGATTTCAGTTTTGGATTCCTCAAGGATAGTTTAAATGTTTTAAAATAATAAAATTTAAAACAAATTTAAAAAAAGTGATTTCTGTTTTGGATTCCTCAAGGATAGTTTAAATGTTTTAAAAGAATAAAATTTAAAAGAAATTTTAAAAAAGTAATTAGGATTTCTGTTTTGCATTCCTCAAGGATAGTTTAAATGTTTTAAAATAATAAAATTTAAAAGAAATTTTAAAAAAGTAATTACGATTTCTGTTTTGGATTCCTCAAGGATAGTTTAAATGTTTTAAAATTATAAAATTTAAAAGAAATTTTAAAAAAGTAATTAGGATTTCTGTTTTGCATTCCTCAAGGATAGTTTAAATGTTTTAAAATAATAAAATTTAAAACAAATTTAAAAAAAGTAATTACGATTTCTGTTTTGGATTCCTCAAGGATAGTTTAAATGTTTTAAAATTATAAAATTTAAAAGAAATTTTAAAAAAGTAATTACGATTTCTGTTTTGGATTCCTCAAGGATAGTTTAAATGTTTTAAAATAATAAAATTTAAAACAAATTTAAAAAAAGTGATTTCTGTTTTGGATTCCTCAAGGATAGTTTAAATGTTTTAAAATTATAAAATTTAAAAGAAATTTTAAAAAAGTAATTACGATTTCTGTTTTGGATTCCTCAAGGATAGTTTAAATGTTTTAAAATAATAAAATTTAAAACAAATTTAAAAAAAGTGATTTCTGTTTTGGATTCCTCAACGATAGTTTAAATGTTTTAAAATAATAAAATTTAAAAGAAATTTTAAAAAAGTAATTAGGATTTCTGTTTTGGATTCCTCAAAGATAGTTTAAATGTTTTAAAATAATAAAATTTAAAAGAAATTTTAAAAAAGTAATTAGGATTTCTGTTTTGAATTCCTGAAGGATAGTTTAAATGTTTTAAAATAATAAAATTTAAAAGAAATTTTAAAAAAGTAATTAGGATTTCTGTTTTGGATTCCTCAAGGATAGTTTAAATGTTTTAAAATAATAAAATTTAAAAGAAATTTTAAAAAAGTAATTACGATTTCTGTTTTGGATTCCTCAAGGATAGTTTAAATGTTTTAAAATAATAAAATTTAAAAGAAATTTTAAAAAAGTAATTAGGATTTCAGTTTTGGATTCCTCAAGGATAGTTTAAATGTTTTAAAATAATAAAATTTAAAACAAATTTAAAAAAAGTGATTTCTGTTTTGGATTCCTCAAGGATAGTTTAAATGTTTTAAAATAATAAAATTTAAAAGAAATTTTAAAAAAGTAATTAGGATTTCTGTTTTGGATTCCTCAAGGATAGTTTAAATGTTTTAAAATAATAAAATTTAAAAGAAATTTTAAAAAAGTAATTACGATTTCTGTTTTGGATTCCTCAAGGATAGTTTAAATGTTTTAAAATAATAAAATTTAAAAGAAATTTTAAAAAAGTAATTAGGATTTCAGTTTTGGATTCCTCAAGGATAGTTTAAATGTTTTAAAATAATAAAATTTAAAACAAATTTAAAAAAAGTGATTTCTGTTTTGGATTCCTCAAGGATAGTTTAAATGTTTTAAAATAATAAAATTTAAAAGAAATTTTAAAAAAGTAATTAGGATTTCTGTTTTGCATTCCTCAAGGATAGTTTAAATGTTTTAAAATAATAAAATTTAAAAGAAATTTTAAAAAAGTAATTACGATTTCTGTTTTGGATTCCTCAAGGATAGTTTAAATGTTTTAAAATTATAAAATTTAAAAGAAATTTTAAAAAAGTAATTAGGATTTCTGTTTTGCATTCCTCAAGGATAGTTTAAATGTTTTAAAATAATATAATTTAAAACAAATTTAAAAAAAGTAATTACGATTTCTGTTTTGGATTCCTCAAGGATAGTTTAAATGTTTTAAAATTATAAAATTTAAAAGAAATTTTAAAAAAGTAATTACGATTTCTGTTTTGGATTCCTCAAGGATAGTTTAAATGTTTTAAAATAATAAAATTTAAAACAAATTTAAAAAAAGTGATTTCTGTTTTGGATTCCTCAAGGATAGTTTAAATGTTTTAAAATAATAAAATTTAAAAGAAATTTTAAAAAAGTAATTATGATTTCTATTTTGGATTCCTCAAAGATAGTTTAAATGTTTTAAAATAATAAAATTTAAAAGAAATTTTAAAAAAGTAATTAGGATTTCTGTTTTGGATTCCTCAAGGATAGTTTAAATGTTTTAAAATAATAAAATTTAAAAGAAATTTTAAAAAAGTAATTAGGATTTCTGTTTTGAATTCCTTAAGGACAGTTTAAATGTTTTAAAATAATAAAATTTAAAACAAATTTAAAAAAAGTGATTTCTGTTTTGGATTCCTCAAGGATAGTTTAAATGTTTTAAAATTATAAAATTTAAAAGAAATTTTAAAAAAGTAATTACGATTTCTGTTTTGGATTCCTCAAGGATAGTTTAAATGTTTTAAAATAATAAAATTTAAAACAAATTTAAAAAAAGTGATTTCTGTTTTGGATTCCTCAAGGATAGTTTAAATGTTTTAAAATAATAAAATTTAAAAGAAATTTTAAAAAAGTAATTATGATTTCTATTTTGGATTCCTCAAAGATAGTTTAAATGTTTTAAAATAATAAAATTTAAAAGAAATTTTAAAAAAGTAATTAGGATTTCTGTTTTGGATTCCTCAAGGATAGTTTAAATGTTTTAAAATAATAAAATTTAAAAGAAATTTTAAAAAAGTAATTAGGATTTCTGTTTTGGATTCCTCAAAGATAGTTTAAATGTTTTAAAATAATAAAATTTAAAAGAAATTTTAAAAAAGTAATTAGGATTTCTGTTTTGAATTCCTTAAGGATAGTTTAAATGTTTTAAAATAATAAAATTTAAAAGAAATTTTAAAAAAGTAATTAGGATTTCTGTTTTGGATTCCTCAAGGATAGTTTAAATGTTTTAAAATAATAAAATTTAAAAGAAATTTTAAAAAAGTAATTACGATTTCTGTTTTGGATTCCTCAAGGATAGTTTAAATGTTTTAAAATAATAAAATTTAAAAGAAATTTTAAAAAAGTAATTAGGATTTCAGTTTTGGATTCCTCAAGGATAGTTTAAATGTTTTAAAATAATAAAATTTAAAACAAATTTAAAAAAAGTGATTTCTGTTTTGGATTCCTCAAGGATAGTTTAAATGTTTTAAAATAATAAAATTTAAAAGAAATTTAAAAAAAGTGATTTCTGTTTTGGATTCCTCAAAGATAGTTTAAATGTTTTAAAATAATAAAATTTAAAAGAAATTTTAAAAAAGTAATTAGGATTTCTGTTTTGGATTCCTCAAGGATAGTTTAAATGTTTTAAAATAATAAAATTTAAAAGAAATTTTAAAAAAGTAATTATGATTTCTGTTTTGGATTCCTCAAGGATAGTTTAAATGTTTTAAAATAATAAAATTTAAAAGAAATTTAAAAAAAGTGATTACGATTTCTGTTTTGGATTCCTCAAGGATAGTTTAAATGTTTTAAAATAATAAAATTTAAAACAAATTTAAAAAAAGTGATTTCTGTTTTGGATTCCTCAAGGATAGTTTAAATGTTTTAAAATTATAAAATTTAAAAGAAATTTTAAAAAAGTAATTACGATTTCTGTTTTGGATTCCTCAAGGATAGTTTAAATGTTTTAAAATAATAAAATTTAAAACAAATTTAAAAAAAGTGATTTCTGTTTTGGATTCCTCAAGGATAGTTTAAATGTTTTAAAATAGTAAAATTTAAAAGAAATTTTAAAAAAGTAATTAGGATTTCTGTTTTGAATTCCTTAAGGATAGTTTAAATGTTTTAAAATAATAAAATTTAAAAGAAATTTAAAAAAAGTAATTAGGATTTCTGTTTTGAATTCCTTAAGGATAGTTTACATGTTTTAAAATAATAAAATTTAAAAGAAATTTTAAAAAAGTAATTACGATTTCTGTTTTGGATTCCTCAAGGATAGTTTAAATGTTTTAAAATAATAAAATTTAAAACAAATTTAAAAAAAGTGATTTCTGTTTTGGATTCCTCAAAGATAGTTTAAATGTTTTAAAATAATAAAATTTAAAAGAAATTTTAAAAAAGTAATTAGGATTTCTGTTTTGCATTCCTCAAGGATAGTTTAAATGTTTTAAAATAATAAAATTTAAAACAAATTTTAAAAAAGTAATTAGGATTTCTGTTTTGGATTCCTCAAGGATAGTTTAAATGTTTTAAAATAATAAAATTTAAAACAAATTTAAAAAAAGTGATTTCTGTTTTGGATTCTTCAAGGATAGTTTAAATGTTTTAAAATTATAAAATTTAAAAGAAATTTTAAAAAAGTAATTGCGATTTCTGTTTTGGATTCCTCAAGGATAGTTTAAATGTTTTAAAATAATAAAATTTAAAACAAATTTTAAAAAAGTAATTAGGATTTCTGTTTTGGATTCCTCAAGTATAGTTTAAATGTTTTAAAATAATAAAATTTAAAACAAATTTAAAAAAAGTGATTTCTGTTTTGGATTCCTCAAGGATAGTTTAAATGTTTTAAAATAATAAAATTTAAAAGAAATTTTAAAAAAGTAATTATGATTTCTGTTTTGGATTCCTCAAAGATAGTTTAAATGTTTTAAAATAATAAAATTTAAAAGAAATTTTAAAAAAGTAATTAGGATTTCTGTTTTGGATTCCTCAAGGATAGTTTAAATGTTTTAAAATAATAAAATTTAAAAGAAATTTTAAAAAAGTAATTAGGATTTCTGTTTTGAATTCCTTAAGGATAGTTTAAATGTTTTAAAATAATAAAATTTAAAACAAATTTAAAAAAAGTGATTTCTGTTTTGGATTCCTCAAAGATAGTTTAAATGTTTTAAAATAATAAAATTTAAAAGAAATTTTAAAAAAGTAATTAGGATTTCTGTTTTGCATTCCTCAAGGATAGTTTAAATGTTTTAAAATAATAAAATTTAAAAGAAATTTTAAAAAAGTAATTATGATTTCTGTTTTGGATTCCTCAAGGATAGTTTAAATGTTTTAAAATTATAAAATTTAAAAGAAATTTTAAAAAAGTAATTAGGATTTCTGGTTTGCATTCCTCAAGGATAGTTTAAATGTTTTAAAATAATAAAATTTAAAAGAAATTTTAAAAAAGTAATTACGATTTCTGTTTTGGATTCCTCAAGGATAGTTTAAATGTTTTAAAATTATAAAATTTAAAAGAAATTTTAAAAAAGTAATTACGATTTCTGTTTTGGATTCCTCAAGGATAGTTTAAATGTTTTAAAATTATAAAATTTAAAAGAAATTTTAAAAATGTAATTAGGATTTCTGTTTTGCATTCCTCAAGGATAGTTTAAATGTTTTAAAATAATAAAATTTAAAAGAAATTTTAAAAAAGTAATTACGATTTCTGTTTTGGATTCCTCAAGGATAGTTTAAATGTTTTAAAATTATAAAATTTAAAAGAAATTTAAAAAAAGTAATTACGATTTCTGTTTTGGATTCCTCAAGGATAGTTTAAATGTTTTAAAATAATAAAATTTAAAACAAATTTAAAAAAAGTAATTAGGATTTCTGTTTTGCATTCCTCAAGGATAGTTTAAATGTTTTAAAATTATAAAATTTAAAAGAAATTTTAAAAAAGTAATTACGATTTCTGTATTGGATTCCTCAAGGATAGT